>NW_015786351.1:0-1940 GCF_001515625.1 Sinocyclocheilus rhinocerous | reverse complement strand
GATGGAGAGATAGCCTTTATCTGCTATGAAGTTTTGATTGAGTGTTGTTGACTAGTGCTCTAGTTTAGTATCCTTCAAAACCACAAGATATCAAAGGCAAATCATTTCAGAAAGTCTTTTTGGAGATTGCATTGAACTACAAACTACAAACCTTTCGGTTTTTTTAAACCCTGGAAATAGATCAAATTAGAAAGTTCAAACTAGATTTATTTTATTTTATTCTATTTTTTGAAGAAAATTCTTGTAACATGCATTGAACAGTTCTAGTATATTTTCATTATCATTACTGACAGTATTATTTGATTTGATTTAAATATATTTTACCATTTAAATATTATAAATAAAATAAAAATATTTAAACATTATTATTATTATAGTGGTTTATTTCATTTAATTTTAAAACGTGAATTAAAATACATTGTTGTGCATATAATTTTAACATGGTTTATCATTATTTAAATTAAAAATTATTCATTTAAATATTTACAAATAAAATAAAAATGAATTATTTATTATAATACAAATACTATTTATTGAACATTGTTAGTATTATTTTCATTATCATTATATGCAGCTTACTTTTATTATCATCATCATTTTTTATTTAATTTAAATATTTGTAAACATAAAGGTATCAAATACATAATTATTTATATTATTATACAATTTTATTTTAAAATTGTACATTTAAAAAGTAAATTACAAATACATTGTTATTATAATATTAATTGTATCATTTTATCTAAATGAACTTATTTAAATGTTTTTAATTAAAATAGATTGATATTTATTATAATATAAATACTATTTTATTTATACGAATAAAAACATTAAACGATAATATAATATTACAAAAAATTATAATATAAATATTTTATTTCTATTTTATTTCAATCAAGCCAACAAGGTACAAAAATAAAAACTTTAAATACTTGAGTAAATAAAGTATTTAGCAGTAAAAAGCTATTCCAATTATTCTCGACTGTATAGTGCATGAAGAGCACAAACACGACATCAGTCTTTCTACCTATAAAACTGCACTGCTTTTCAGTCGATGCGTTTTATTGCACATCATGCGTCTGGTCGATATATTGTGATAAATATTACACTTGTCAGCAAGCCCAATAATTGAACTATAATCATTACCTAGGGACACTGATCAATGGTCTCCATCAATGCTGATAGTTCTGGGTTCAGCTCACGGGGGGATATCTCCTATCAGAGCTCATCAGTGTGGTCAGCCTCTTGTGAAAGAAGAGACCTAGAGCATGATTGAAGAGAGAGAGCAAGAGAGAACTCAAGACAAGCTAGACTGAAGCTCTGTGAGCAGAAAAGCTCCATGTGATTACTTCTGTTCTGCTTCAGAGACAGCAGCAATCATCTCAACACACACACTTTCAGACAGACACTGTGTGCTCCATTGAGAAAGCATCTATGACAGATGGCAATAAAGGTGTAGACGACATTTTTAAATGAATCAAATTTCACCTGTTGTGATCATAAGCGCTGCAGTTTTACTTCCCTTGGCTGAAACATTCCCAGGTTCACAGCACAAATAATGTGGTCTTATCACTCCCTCCTTGTTCTGTATTGCGTGCTAGTCAATCAAAGTTGAACGGCGTAGCTCACAAACCGTATAGGCCAGGAAATTGGATTGAATCTAAACCTGATTCCTCAACCTGGAGCTGGGCAACAGAGTATCAGATCCTATTGTTTTTTCTGTTCATTCCAACTTGAATTTTCAGCTTTCAGTTTTGAGCACAGTTCAGGAATGAACCGTTTGCTCAACTCTTTCTTTCTTCAAATGCCCTTGATGATCCAAAGTTGATGTGTGAAATATCAATGTGGCTGTAATTATGATGTCTGAACAGTAGAGGGCAGACATGCAGCAGCTGTGTAAATGAGAGAGAGAGAGAGAGAGAGAGAGAGAGAGAGAGAGA
>NW_015786350.1:0-1975 GCF_001515625.1 Sinocyclocheilus rhinocerous | reverse complement strand
GTTCATCGCTGGATGAGAAATGGAATCTGTAGAAACACCAGATTTTTACATTTCTGAATGAATGTTACTTTCTTCTGCTAAAAGGAACACTGACTTGTGGAAAACGCGCTGTCTGTGGGATTTTTCAGCAGGTGAATCTGGTAGGGCTGCTCAATAATGATTAAATGGTTTTTACATTTCATCATAATTATTGCACTTTCATGTAACCTCAAATCAAGAGAACATCAACTCGCAGATTTAAACGGCGAAAACGACCATGTGAAGGAAAACAGACTGGCTTTATTCCACTTTCATTTGAGCAGAATATCAATAGAGATCACTAAACTCCAGCTTAAATGTTTACAAGTGTTTTCAGCTCATCTGCGCTTTTTCCGTAACGTAGTGAGTGCTTGTGTGCATGGTTGCCAGGTTGAGAAGATGAGGTAAAACATGGGCATGGGCAGAAAATCGATTTATGAAAAAATATCTGATTGGGGGATTTAAACTCTTGACATCTGGCAACCACAACATGAACGCTTACGGAGGCTTGTTACCAAGCAAGATAATGCAAATGCCAAATTAAAAAATGAAACTTTTTCAGGATAGATAACCAGCGGGCACATATATGCTTAATAAATCAGGAATGGCAGAAAACATGATTCAAATATGATTGATGGTGCACTTAGTAAAGTAGCAGCACAATTTCCTGAACAACACAAATGATTTGAGGAATCATTGGAGCACAAACCGGTCGATGCACATGCTGAACTTTAAGATGTAACGCTTGAGGTTTGAACTCATTAGCTATAGTTACAAATACATTTATTAGCAGGCGCTAAAATGTAAATCTAAATTTAAGCTACTATGATTACATTATACAAGTGTGAGTTTCGCAGATCAACAGTCTGTAAATAAAGCATCTACAGCATAGTGAGGATGTTTTGTAGTTTGTGTGTTCCAGCTCATCTAATGGAGAACGCTTCCTCTGCAGCTCTCCAGAGGCCAGACAGGAGTGAAAAACACAAAGGTTTAGGAGATGGCCTCAATATGTGACCTGCTTCTGGCCCGAGGCTTTCATCCCTCTTCCAGAAGCAGCTCTGGCCCATTCTGGGTTCAGATGGTCCAAGCCAAGACCAGCGCAGGCAGAGATATAGTGTGGAACAGGATTCAACATGATTTTTTTTTTCACTTTCCTAAAATAAAATGCAGGGACGTGGAGATCTTATTTGTCTCTGAAGGCCATGCTTTCCTCTCTAAAGAAGGGTGGAGGTATGGCTGAGCAGTTTAACCAAATATGTAGTGTGTTATGAGTCATTTCAACCTATATTATGAAAGAGAAAAAAATGCCCATGTGCTAAAGGATAAATCTGCACAATCTAGTTATTTAAATATTTTCCAAATCTTCTCTTGTTATTTGGAACTTGATGGACACAAATCAAAAGATCAAATAATGAATGAATCAGTGTGGCATCAATGTAAAGAAAGCTTTACTTGATTCAAAGCTAAAGATTCAAAATTCTGAGTTTGAAGTTGTTACCTTTGTGAAAAATAAGTATACTTTAACTTGCTTTTATGAAAATATACTTTAAAAGAATATACCTAAGTGCGAACTGAATTGAATGCTTTCAGACATTAATTGCATGTTAATAGTACAGGTTTTTAAATATATTTGAAGGATTTGAAGTACACTACAGGTGCATATTCAATATAATTAAGCACAGTTCTTTTTGCACACACCTAAATTAGTTTAATGCCGCTTCACAGTGTACCCAATACCTAACTTCAAGTAAGTTCTTTCTCATCGTGACTTGTCTGTGTATCTGTCTCTGTTTTGCTTCAGTTACTCACTAGTAGTGTTGTCACTGTCAGTGCAAGCTGCAACAGCTGCACACGTGTCTGGAACAGCACTCACATCGCCAGCTGCTTCAGTGCTGCATGTTGCCAAGCGATGCTGGGGTGCGTTTCCCAAAAGCAACTATGGTCGCAAGTTCCGTCG
>NW_015786349.1:0-1976 GCF_001515625.1 Sinocyclocheilus rhinocerous | reverse complement strand
GGAGATATATTGACTCATTACGACAGAGCAGGTGCAGGGGGAGCGAGTGGCATGTATATAAATGCCCCATGTGGGGATTGGAGGCCTGCTTCAACTGCACAGAGACGCCACAGAGTGTGTCCTCTTGCCTTATGAAGTCCAGGGGGCCGTCGCAGGACTTCATCCATGCCACAACAGGGCCACATCACCCTCAATTTCATTTCATGCCCGGTCCGGGCGCTGGATCTGTCATGCGTTTGGTCATAAAGTCTATTGGGATATTACATGCTGAAAACCAGATCAATGCTTGTAAATTTCACGTTAAAATTTGACAGACAAAGAGAAATACGTGCAATGTAGTGCACATTAACAAGTATTTAAAAGCAAGTTCATGTCTTGAAAAGTTCAATTGGAATACAAGAATTCAATAAAAAATTTTAAAGAGCTTGCTTGAGCATTTAAACCACACTATTATGTAAATTAAAAAGTACATTTAAAAGAAATCCTACAAAATAATTTATTACGAATTAAGAAAAGCAAGCAAGCAAACATACAAATAATAAACTATATTATGTTTGCATTGTTGTCACATACCCTCATTATGTTTGCATCCAGTTATTATTTTGGAAATAAATTCAGTTATTTTGCATTTTTAATCCATTTTGATTCTGATCAAATAATTGCGTAAAAAGATCTTAAAATCAAGCAGATATTATTTCCATTCATCACATTGGAATGAAAGGTCAAGTTGAGTGAATTGCATTGAGGGCTCACTGTTATTTTAGTACACACTATTATAGGTTTTGTTAATATTTTGAATTAGATTTTATATTTGATATTGTCTTTTATTATATTGTCTTTAATCTATTTTTTAGCTAAAGTTTTATTAATGTTATTGTGTGTTTTAATATGCATATATAGGTTTAATTAAGTTTTAGTTAGTTCCTTTTTAGTTTATTTCATTATTTTAGTACTTAAACTTTTTTAATAGTTGATATTTTTTAAAGCTTTTAATTTTTTACTTCAATTATTGTTTAGTTTATGAAAAATCGTTTATTATGGTTTTAATTTTAGTTAACAATAATAAACCTGTGTGGGATACAGTATTCCAGTATTACAGTGTGTTCTGTTGCACGTTACACTTGTTAGCAAATGTCATCTGGATATTCCATGCATACACAACATTTACATATTGTGCACAATTTATATGATGTACTAATATGATCCGTGTGGTAGCATGCTATCTTAAACATAACCTGTGAATTTCTTTCTCACTCTAAATTGATCCTTTTTTTCATTTGCATGCCTCATTATAAGATCAGGCCCATTATAAAATGAGTACATATAGACTCTGATGGCAAAAGCATTAAACTAAATGACTCTTAACTGTGAGCTCACACTGACTTTGAATAATGAGGCTAATCATGGCCGTGCCCCCCACGTGCCACGAAGGAAAATGTGCCACACATGGGGTAAAATGACACGGCTTCTCTAATTGTGGCCAAGGACTTCAACAGAGATCTGCAGCCGGCTGGCCAGGAAACGACATCAGCCGACGCTCATTGTGACCTCTTCAACATTTTCACAACTGGATCTTGAAAAGAAATTCATACGGCAATTATGATAGCCAGAGCTTCACGGAGAGAATATAACAGAATGTGATTATTATACAAATGACCAGACCGCTATTCACTTTAAACATCAAGAGCAATTGAACATGCAGAACTCACAGCAATCAGGAAACCGCAGAGCCAATTGTATTATTCAGATCGGAGTTTTCAGTGTCTTAAGATTTCACTTTTATGACTTTTGTTTGCTGTGTTTGTTGTGTATTCAAATTCGGTAGAGAGATTGAGAGAAATATCATTTCAGAAGTACGTTTAGTTAACAATTAATGGGTATATGCAAAGAAAAGTACTGGGGACTATTAACATAAGGTCATTCACAAATATTATTTAGAATAAATTAAATTATAAATATAACACAACACACAACAC
>NW_015786348.1:0-1971 GCF_001515625.1 Sinocyclocheilus rhinocerous | reverse complement strand
ATCTCTTCAATCTCTTCAATCTATTTACAAAATATTTTGTATGTCTATGGAGAAGACCTTTTCACAGTTGCCAATTCACTGAAGTTTTTAATAGTTCAGAGCTCACAAAAACAGTTGTCCTTAGAAGGCAACCGTTGGCCTTACTATAAATGGCTTTAACTGACAAGCCTCCAATAAGTCCAGAAAGGTATTTTAATCACTCGAGCAAGAGACATCAGAGTCCTGCCGGTCTTCCAGAAGCATTTAGTCATTTCTCATCACGTTCCAGAAGGATTCATTGTAAATCCTGCGCTAATATGTCTCGCTGTGACTGCGAGGTATTTTGTTGTTCCTCAAGAAATGACTGTCTGAGCATCCCATTCAATTCATTCAGATATTAGACATGAATGACTTCTCCGAAGTACTTCTCTCATTTTTTTGGTTTGGTGCACATTTCTGCAATGTCTCAGAAGATGAACTAGCTAATAATAGCGAGTGCTAAGTCTTTTCCTGGAATCTTCCCAAGTTGCAACAAATTCGTCTGGATTAGCGAGTGAAGGTTCGATTCAAGGTTATGCCTTTGTTGACAGTCTAATCCAACACGTTATTAATGCTCATGACATCATCTCCTGCTAGGCTGCGTGGTCACAGTGCACTGAATATGGCAAGGGGCATGTAGTTTTTCATTACAGTTTTTTTCATTTACAGTTACAGAGTTTTTTTAAACATGGGAAAATAATTAAATGCATTTTCCAGGAGTTTAATGACCTTTGCTGTTGTTTTATTCCATGTTTGGCTATTTCTTCCAGGGATCACTGTGACTCAAGTGCTGAAACTCTTTGTGAACTTCAGTATTTGAATGGCTATAACAGGGTCACTTAAAATATGGGCATGACCAAATGTACCCAAAACCATATAATTCCTAAACAAAACCTCAAAACTTCACGAAATTTGGTAAACATGTGCAACATTCTGAGGAAGCATGCAAACTTTTATGTAGATATGGCAATAGGTGGCGCAATAACAGGTTAAAAACAGTGTACAATATTTCTATAGTACATTACCTAAAATTGCTTAAAATGGTCGTTTTTATCTCACATTTAGGTGGTTACAGGTTTACTAAATAATATGCATTATATTTTTATGCATGAAAATTCTGTCATCAATTACTCACCTTCAGGTTGTATGGGTTTCTTTAATAATAAGATAATTTGAAGAATGTTGTTGACCAAACAGTTGACGGTAGCATTGGCTTCCATAGTATGGAAAAATACACAATGGAAGTCAATGGCTAAATAATGACAGAATTTTCATTTTTGGGTGAACTTTAAGGTGCATGGATCTCTGTAATGTATTTTTTAGTTTATCTTTCTGTAGCTCAGCTGGTAGAAAATGCCATTATTAACACCAAGGTCATGGGTTTGAGTCCCAAGAAATGCACATACTGATAAAATGAGCATCTTGAATACGCATCGATGCAAATGTTTTCAGAACATATTTAAAATGTTGTTTTTAAGTGTGAATCAAACCTTGTACCAACAATAGTGTATTTATCATTCTAGATTTTCTCAGTATTGTGTTTCCTGCCCTCATCTCTCAAGAGTACTGTGACCATGAGGCACTGTTGTTGTTTTTTCCAGGCCCAGGGTTCATCCTCCCCCCCGGCCGCATCACGGCCACTCAATTCCCACGCTGGCGTCCTGGACTCTTCGGTCGAGCTGCTCTCCGCTCTCAGCCCAGAGGAGAGGGAGCTGCTGGCGGCGGTGACCAAGCGGGGCTACCCTCTCCGTACGGCCTTCATCGCCCTCCAGAAAACTGGCCAGCAGAGTCCAGAGCAGGTCAGTGAGGGGAGATCTGTTACCGGGATTCAGTCTGAAATAAGAGATGGGATTCATTCGCGGGTCGAGATGTAATGCTGAGATTCTCTGCACCGTCCTTGGTGTATCGCAGGGGAAGGTCAATCAAAGTGCATGCTGGGTTACCAGTATAGTT
>NW_015786347.1:0-1975 GCF_001515625.1 Sinocyclocheilus rhinocerous | reverse complement strand
TGCGGCCAGTCTTGAAGCAAATGGTAACAATCAGTTACAACAGTCAGTAATCAGTGGTGCTTATAGAGCAAAAACTAAAGAAAAAAATACACAAAATAATTAGTTTAATTAACCATGTCTGTGCTACACATTACATATTAATAATATTTACATGTGAAATAAACTATTTGTGTGTGTGTGTGTGTATGTGTATATATACATACATATATACATACATGATACATATATTTAAAATTATTATTATATTGTGTGTATATAAATAAAACAAAAATGGTTTTGGTGCAGCATTTGTTTGCAGAGCCTTTGCATCTATAAATGAACATCAACAACAAGAAACATGGGAAGTTTTTCCCTTACAGCCTTAGTAACTTTTCAGAAGCTCTGTTCTGGTTGTGGACAGCAGGGAAAAATACCACAGATAATACAATTAGTTGCATTAAGAGTTAGGGTGCATAAATGTTCTAAGATTTGGTAATAAAATCAACAAGCTTAGTAACTAAGCATGGATTAGGCATACAAAAAGTGTCCAAATACATCTTCAGGCCACATGTGTCAACTTCAAACAGGATTCAGTACAAAACACAGTAGACACAGCTCATGTTTGTGGATGTGGCTCTGGGCAACAAAAAGAGCAATTGTAATACTAAGCTGACCTTCCATGAATTTTTCAGAGAAAATATTAGATGTTACGAGCGAAAGAAATATCACAGTATTTTCTAGACAGGGATGCGGTGCTCAGCTGTGTGCGTTTGCTTTAAATGAAAGGTTGAGAAATATGTTTGTGTAATCTTCCCAATCGGATTACCGCTTACAGGGTCTTCAGGAACAGAAGAGCAGCTACATCTGAGCTCAGCTGTGTGATTTTAAAATGCATATGCAGCCTGTCACACTGCTAAAAAATGTTGTGTTTTACGGTAGTGCCAGTTCCTCATCTCGGCAAACTCAGAGTGCAATTTCACAGACAAATTCAGATGGATTCACTACACAAAATAAATGGTATTTTCATGTAGACTATAAATCCTGAGCTTTTTTTTTTCATTTTGAGCTCCAGTTGGGACAATCAGATGATGAGTTAGACAGATTTTACACTCCGTGTTTTAGATTGTAGCTTTTATTCAAGATGAAAAATAGATGTCAGGTAAGCAATAGTTTATCTGAGCCCTAAAATATATCTATTTAAAAGTAAGTAAGGGTGTACACATTTTGTGTTTGTGCACATCTAACATTATAGTCGATGTTTGTTTATCATGTATCTTGGGCTTGACAGCGACAGTCATGCCATTATGAATTCCACTGTGGTTAGTCTGCAGATACATTTGCAGTGGATTGCTCCAAAACACCTCGTTTGTGTAATGCAGTTTGCTTTCCTCAGGAACTCCTCGCCTGTGTCAGGAGACGTTAAGCAGTAAATTGCTGGTGTTGTGTGTGGTAGCTGACCGGCCCCTCTGGGGTTTGTTTGGATGGGAGGTTAGGTTTGTCGTCTCTCTCTAAGGTTATAGAAAACTAGGAAATAAATGAATGCACTACAATCACCATCCGCTTAACTGTCACCTATGTGCCCTGAATAATGGCTGCACAGTCTAAAAAAACCCCAAAAAACAAGTCTACCACAAAAAGTACACCACCATTCAAAAGTAAGTTATATAATTAAGTTTAGCCATTACTTCGGTTTCACATGATCTTTTCAAAATCATTCTATTATGCTGAAGAAACATTTTTTACTATCAATGTTGTCAATGTTGAAAACAGTTGTGCTGTTTAATATTTTTGTGGATACATTTTTTTAAGATTCCTTGATGACTAGAAGCTTCAAAAGAACAGCATTTATTCGAAATCATTTTTTAACATGATATATACACATAATAACTGTCTTTACTGTCATTTTGAACTATTTAATGCATTTTTGCTGAATAAAAGTATTAGTGTCTTTCAATCATCATCACCATTCATAAATCAATCAATCAATCAATCAATC
>NW_015786346.1:0-1975 GCF_001515625.1 Sinocyclocheilus rhinocerous | reverse complement strand
CTAAACACAGAGAGGTGCTTAGCAGTGGATTCCGGTGTGTGATTGGATATCTGGTTGCTCTGATTGTGGTGTGTGTGTCTGTCGGGCTGATTCCTGAAGGCTTAAGTTCTTCATTTGTCTTTGCTGTGCCAAATAAAGATAACACTGAGGACTACAGCATCATGTTCAGAAAATGAGTAAAGTGCCAATGCCATAAAAGTGATTTTATGAGTTATATGAGTCTCAGCTATAAATTTCACTACTTTTTTTTAAAGGTAATTACTCTATGATGTACATCTATAAAATTATCAATATTTAATGTTTTGGTGAAGGGACTGCTATTATTGTCTTAGAGCGCTGTGTACTTGAAATAAGTTAAAGAATGTAATGGTTTTTCAGTTTTAAATGTTTTATTGAAATCATGATATCATTCTTATTTTCTGTTAAGCAATCTGTTTAAAACCCTTTATTTAAAAAAAAAATATTTGGTACCTTAACAGTATCACACAAACCCAAGTTCAGCTACTGCCCTTATGCAAAAGATTTAGAAGAAAAAAAGTGCAGTGTTATGGAAGGAAAAAAAAAAAACTAGAAATGTCCCATGAACTGTTTAATATTAACAATGTGAAGCAACATAAATTCAATTTCACAGAGACAAGTCAAAACAATTCATAACAATTAATAAAACAGAAAACTATTCCCATGTCATTTTGTCCAAGGAATTAACAGACATCAGTAAATTTTCCTCTTTTATAAAAAAAAATAAAAAAATTGCTGTCTAGGCGACTTATTGCAAGTGCCGATTCACATACTTAGATGAGGGACGATCCAGGCAGGGATCACTTTGGGCCACCACTACATTGTGAATGACTTTTCCTGACATGACTTAACGTCTCTATTAGACCGTATTATTAGAAAACCTACAGGATGCTTTCACAGAAAGACTTTCCTTAGGTATCCAAAGGCAGTCAGACTGTTGAAAAGAAACCATATCACTGTATCTCCACACATCACAACATCCTCTACTGTCCAGCTTTGGAACAAGTCAACATTGTAAACTTAGATGTGTGTAGTGCACAACGAAACACTGGCCCAGAGGCCACAGCTGGAGACTTTCTGCTGGACTAGACACAAAGAGAACATGGGTTCATGTACATGACACAGACAAATAAACCAGTCCAGTCCAGCTATGTTTTGGTTCAGAGAGTCTCTCAATGGCAGAACGTTACAGAAGAACAGTTTTGTTTTGCAGCATCAAATGGGCACCTTATTGGCCTGACCTCAAATATTCATCCTTTAAATTAATCCTATGAAACCAAAAATTCCCCAATGGCAGCAGCTCCAGGGTTGTAATTTACACCGCTCAAGAAGCTGGCAAAACATTTGCAATAATATCTTTGGCACTCTCACTCAACTTTTCGGGAAACTTGACCTCGTATTCGACAACCAAGTCCCCACGACGATCTGGGGATTTTGGAAGAGGAAGACCCTCCCCAGTGACACGCCGTTTCATCCCGGGAGAAATAATTTCCTGAGATGTTAACTTGATTGTGCGACCATCAATTGTTGGGACATTGATCGTGCAACCACAAAGTGCCTGAGAAAGTAGAGAAAAACGGGATTAGAAAGATACAAAATGACTATAAAAGAGCTAGTAAACAAACCCTGAGATTTAAGCCCTGTTTTACCTCTCGGAGTGTAATTTTTGCAGGATAAATAATGTCCGATCCGTCTCGTTTGTACACGGGATGTGGTTTATCTTTCACCACAAACACCACATCTGCAGGGATGTTTGCTGGCGTCTCATCACCTTCCTTGGGGAAAGTAATCTTGGTTCCTTCCTTCCAGCCTTTCTTCACCTCCACTGTAAGAATCTTGTCCTCAGTGCGCGCTGTTCTTCCGTCGGGGTTCAGGCGTTTGCGTGAGATCTTCATCTTCTTGGTGCAGCCAGTGAACACTTCATCTAGACTGACCCTCAGGTCGTGGGTCACCGGAG
>NW_015786345.1:0-1975 GCF_001515625.1 Sinocyclocheilus rhinocerous | reverse complement strand
CGCTGCTCCTCTCATATAAAGCGCTTCCCAATGCCGGAGGAAACATTGAATCACAGCTTCAGAGGAGAGTCGAGCACCATCCACTGATCTCTCTCACAGTGCTCTTCAGCCACCAGCTGCTCAGTCAAAGTCATCTCTGATTGAGCTTTTACTTCGCTTTAAATTCATCAACGAAAGAAAAACTCTAGGTCACATTCGCGCCCGAGAAACAAAGTTTGAGACGAAGGGAAGCTGAAGTTTTGAGAGCGCACATGGCTGCTCTGATAAGCGCGTATTCGTCCTGGCCGGAGAGCTTTGAGAGCTCCGCGGGAAATGCGGACGTACCTGACGGACACACCTCCCACAGAGCTCCCGCGGACAAGGTGTCGGAACCGCGTATCAGGAGACCCATGAACGCCTTTATGGTGTGGGCCAAAGACGAGCGCAAGAGACTCGCAGTGCAGAACCCTGATCTCCACAACGCGGAGCTAAGCAAGATGCTGGGTAAGACATTATCAATACTATTTGTGTAATAATCATTATTATTATTATTAACAACTCATATTTATTATTATTATTATTAGGCTATTACAGTAGGAGATTTTTATTAATATCACCGGCAAGTTTTGTGAGGCTTCATCTTCTGTTACAGAAGATTCAGTTTTGAATCAGTTCTGTTCAGTTTTGTTTTGTTTTTATGTATCGATTGCAGAAAGTGGGATCTTTAACATCTTCCAAACTAATTAGACAAAAATGAAAAGATGTAAGTATTTTTTTTTTTGGAAGCTTGAGAAGCGTAAGGCACACAGAGAGCGTGAAACTGTTCGAGACGAACTTGAACTGAAACTAAACTGAAATAAATCACAGTGAGATGAGGTACATCTTTAAATTGTATTTGGTTGTATTTAGATCAAGAGCGCATATTATCATTTAACACTTATGAGAGACTTTTTTTTCTCCAATCATAAATACTATATAAATCTGAGTTTATATAAAATATAAAAATAATTTCAATATTTAAACTATTTAAAAACAATAATAGAAAATAATTAATAGAAACAATTTCAAATTCATTAATTTGAAATCAGTATGATCTTTGGGTTTGTTTAAGAAATAACTGAAAGAAAAGTGTAAAACTTCTTGGGATAACGAATTAAAAAGACGTTTTTTTGTATGTGAGTATATTTTTAAATCAGTTTTTATACTGTTATACATTATTTCAGTTGTGCTAAATTTGCAGGCCTGTTTTAACAGTTATTTTAATGTATTTATTTCTTTTTGCTGCTCTAATTTTTCAAATTCTTTCAAGTATTCCTAAAAGCTAAAAATGATAAACTCAGTATAATTACTGCCAATATTATATTTCAAACATTATAAAATGAATGCCAAGCTACAAATAATGTACCTTTAAAAGATTGAAAAACTATGGTGCAAAAAGATATATATGTTAACTGGCATTATAAGCAATTATACTAGCTGACGATTATTTATTTGTATTATTTCTGTTGAAATATTAAAAAAATGGTTATGAAGACATTATTTAATTTAGCTTTGTTTGCTGTACAATATATAAGCAGACAAACTAACAGTTTGTAAACTAATAATGCATTTAATGATTTTGTGTTGGTGCTAATGTGATTGTAAATGGAATAACTAACTGGGCAATCTCAAAAACTCCAAACTGATCCTTCAAAAATATAGTATTAAGTCGTATGCTCCTGTTTTTTTCCCCCTCCAACAGGAAAGACATGGAAAGCTTTAACTCCACCACAGAAGAGACCATATGTGGAGGAAGCGGAGCGGCTGAGGGTGCAGCACATGCAGGACTACCCCAATTATAAATACCGTCCCCGTAGGAAGAAGCAGCTGAAGCGCATCTGTAAACGCGTGGACCCTGGCTTCCTCCTGACCACCCTCGGCCCCGATCAAAACTCCCTCCCAGATCCCCGAGGCTGCTGTCACCCCCTCGATAAAGACGACGAGAGCGCTGTGAGTG
>NW_015786344.1:0-1971 GCF_001515625.1 Sinocyclocheilus rhinocerous | reverse complement strand
GAAAATTCAGCTTTGCCATCACAGGAATAAAGCACATTTTAAAATGTATTTTAATAAAAACAGTTATTTTAAATTGTAGTAATATTTGACAGTATTACTGTTTTTACTGTATTTTGAACAAATAAATGCAGCCTTGGTGAACATAAGACTTCTTTTTATTAAATATTTTTTAATTAAATTGAATATCAAAACCGTTTTTTACTGTATTGACTTAATGTTAATAAAAAAGCTAATTTAGCAATAACTAAACAATGCAAAATACTGCAGAAAAGGTCATCAGAAGTGTCAGGCCTATCAGTGCAGCATTAGTTAGCTAAATCAGCAGCACTACCCAAAGCTAATTTCACGGTGTCTGGAGCATCTTGGATGAATTGTGGGTAATTTCATTAAAAGTAAGTTGTGTAAAAGATCAAATGTGCTGGTCCGTAGCAAAACTTTTTTGTTTTGGAGTCAGTCTTGTTAAACAGATGTCTTCTGCTTCACTCTGTAAGGCTGTAGCAGCGTGACTCCGCATCTCTGCTGGAGTTTGCAGAGCTCATCTTAACATGGTGCTTTTTGTACTGTAATTGTGATCCTGAAAAAAGGGCCTCACGTTCACATTACTCAACCTCCGGATCTGTCTATTTGGGTCAACATAGAAAGAGAGATGATTGCTGAATGGTCTTATTCATATTGAACTCTCGGACTTCTGCATTGCTACAAGCCGGTTTAATTAGTCCCAGGGTCGTAGGTTGCGACCTCGCTGACCTGCAAGAACAGATCAGCATTAGAGAAGTATTGATAGTTATATTTGACTAGATGCAGGTAGGCCAAACATTGAAGTTATGGACTATTAAAAAAAGAAGACCTTATTGGGCAGGGACTGGGTTAAGTCCTCAGTTGATTGGTTTTTGAGGTGTGGGTGTTTTGGGTGAGGAAAATTAACCCGAGCTTCATTGGAGAAGTACTGTCGAGAAGTCTGTCGTTTTCACCGAAAGTCCAGTCAAACATTATGAGGTCAAAAAAATTAAGCATATGCACGAATTAATTGTTCACAAAAAGATCTATAACATGCATTTAGAAAATACATATGGTGAATTTTAATTTCATGCCGACTTCAAGGAAATTCAGGAGCTTGATTTGCTTTGAGTCCCTGCAGAAAATCCCACACAGCCCTCATCTTGGGAGATCCAGAAAGCCATTAAAAACATGCCCTGTATTAGAAGAAATAGGTTCTGGGTCAGGATGTGCTGCGTTGGGACCACTCATCTCCCACTCACATGACACTGCTTTTGAGAGAAATCTGCTATGAAGGAGAAAGATAGTAATGTAGGCACTTTTATCAAAGATTGTGAGTTTTCCTTTCAGGCACTTTTAAAGATTTTAGGAAAGCATGACTATTTCAACAAACCCCTAACATTAAATTCTAAAGGGATAGTTTAAAAATGAAATGTAAATGACAAAAAAAAATGAAAGTTGGAATTCTGTCATGTAACTTCCTGTACTTGAATTATACCTGAGAAAGATTATGTGGCTTGTTAGGTGTGTGAAGTGACAAGTTTATCTAGATTTTATTTATTTATTTTATTTTATTTTTAGATTTTTTGATTGTTTTTAGCTGCAATGTTTTAGTTTGCTGTGCTTTAGATTTTAGGTTAATCCGCTTTAAAGCACCATCACTACAGCCACACACATTCAGACGGACATATTTGGCCTTTGAGCATTGCATTTTTGAGACTGCATGTCAAGTTAAAAATAGTTAAGGTTTTAAATATGACTCAAGACCCCAGCATTCTGTTCGATTTTGTTGCTCTCCGTTTCAGGCTGAAATACTATACAACTTTTACCCAGATTTTTTCCCGATTTACAGTCTGAACGAGTGTGCGCTGGTTGCCATAAGTCAGAACCAGTCCGCAAATTTGAATGGAGAAAATCATATAGATTTTTTTTAGCTTCAGACTACAATTCCATTCAGACTGAGGATATCGTACA
>NW_015786343.1:0-1972 GCF_001515625.1 Sinocyclocheilus rhinocerous | reverse complement strand
TTCCTTCCTTCCTTCCTTCCTTTCTTTCTTTCTTTCTTTCTTTCGGTTTTGCTGTTTAAAAACAGGATACATAGAGATCCAATCTCCCTTCTTCGTTTCTTCAAACAGAAAAAAACATGTTATAGGTATTGGACGAGATTTTTTATTTATTATTATTTTTTTAATGTTCACAGTTCCAGTTTCCCGAAACGAAGGTGGACGGGATTATCAAATGGGACGGACTGCTTTAGTGTTGTTTAACGGATAACACGTTTCTGTTCTGATCTACTGTTTGGAGAGTTTATTAGCATTGAAGATTTGTTGCACAGACTAACTTCACAAGTGAAGTTTCTAACTACCAGATCTTGGGGGAAAAGCACTGAATCTGCTGAACATTTTCTCGAGGCAGAGGCATGAGCTGCACGGTATGTCCCAGTAGAGCTGAGTTACTGTTATGCAGCATTTCGTTGTGAAAGGTGCGTCATTCTGTGTCGACGGCTTTTGGGTTTAGCCTTGTTTGTTTTCCTTTTCTACTCTGCAGCCTGTGTGAATGGTGGAGACTAATGAGTCAGTCACAAATGAGGAGAATTATGAGAATAAATTCATTTTGGTATACAGTCAGATGAATTTATTGGAATGTATTGGAACCATCAGGTATTTTGAATATCGCATCTGAAAAAAAAAAAAAACTTGATGTCACCAAAAAATAATATTAATATTGTAATTGTAATGATACGATTAAATGCATGAAATGTCAACAGGTATATAAATGATAAACTTGAGACCAGTTTACTACCCAGTCCAAAAGTATGCATCATAAGCAGTCAAATATATACGGTCAATGACTGTGTGAACTTTAAGACATGGTATGACATTTTCAGAAGTCTGACAGTAAAAGGTCTGTTCTGCACTATGAAATTGTGTTTCAGTGACCAGTGGCAGTATCTAGAGCTGATAGAAAGGTGACCACTGACCAGTGGCCAATACAATGTCTAATGTGTTGTATTACGTATAAACCCCGCCCTCTGCGAGAGCTGCATTCATTTGAGTGCCACACCCACATCTCAACATCCAATCAACCAGTGGATGGAACCGAGACCCCGCCCTACATTTTTTCTTTTCAGTAACCCATTAGTTTATTAGTTTGTCTGATGTGTAATAAGTTGCTGAATAGACTTCCACAAACACAGAATGCAACACTTCTAAAGCTTGTAAAATGTGGCATTTTAAAACTTTTTACAGTCTGATAAATACTGTCCTAAAGAAGGGATTTCAAAAAATAGTGGTGCTCGTTCCGTATTCTCAAAGCTTGCATATTGCTCTTTAAAGCTTATTGAAATATAAATATGACTTGGAATGAAAGAAAATGCTTGTGTTTTTGAAGGAAACTCGAGTAATGCTGGACTGGCAACTAAGATCAGTGCTGGGTAGATTATTTACAAATTGTACAAAATGTTACTGATTACAGATTACATGATGAAAATAGTAATTAGTAACGTAATAAGTTACTCATTTTACGTCATGTATTCGGACTACTTTTTAGATTACTTTTTTATCTAACTTGTTTTAAACTCACCATTAAACGTAACATTCCTGTTAATCCCTGCATTAAATGAACAAACATAAATAAACATGGAAACAGCAATGACATTACACGACTAAATGGTATGACACACAGTAGGATTTTTAGAAAAGACAATTTAAAAGAAAAAAGAAGAATTAGGGAGAGTACTTAATTTTTTGGAGTCTGATTATGTAATTATGTAATCAGTTACTACCCATTACTGCACAAGCCATATTCAATACAGACTACTATGTAGTAACTCCGTTATGGTTAGGGATGTGTAATAGAGCTTTTTCAGTGGAAAGAAGTGCTCACCATGAATGAGAGTAAATCAGTAATAATACAGTCAAATCAGTTCTTATCACACAGTTTAGGCCAACACAGGCTCTCTCAACATTAATAATCACCATCTTTATTATAATCTGAAGG
>NW_015786342.1:0-1974 GCF_001515625.1 Sinocyclocheilus rhinocerous | reverse complement strand
ATTAACCGCTCATAATAACCCACCAGTGCAAACCAACACAGCAGAGTCTCACGTCTTCTCAGGGCAACGCTGACGTGGATCTGAGCTGACCGTCAAGCCCTTGAGTTCATCAAACCTTCGATACAGACTCATTTAGATGACACAGCTGAGGATTTCTCTATTTAACATCAGAACAGACAACAGCTCCACAGAAAATCGCTCCATTTTATGGTCCAGTGGACCTGACATTCAGCGCAGGGAGGCCATGCTGATACACAGGCACGCAAACACACCTTTGATTTACCCTTAATCCACACATTAACAATTCATGTTCATTGTTTCCTTTTCAGGCACATCACAGTTGGAGTTTGCAACAATAAAACTAAGAACCTTCTTGATGACTCCCTTTTACAATAGACGCACGAAACAATTGTCACAAGAAAGGTTGAAATTAACATGTCAGGTTGAGCAGGGCATTAACAGGTACCGTGAATCACAGTCTCTATGGTAATAAATGGCCACATACTCTATTTATATCGGCTAAGCTCTCTGTCGTTCTGATCTGTAAGCGGCCTACGAGAGCTTGTTTTACACCGGCTGACTGTGCAAGAGACGCTGGCAGAAAGAGTCACTCCAATCCCGTTATCCAACACGGATGTCAAGCAATTAGAAGGCCCAAAGTCTGACAAAGTCTACAACTGATGATAGTGATGCTGCCGCTCTCTGGCCACAGCCCTTAAAATGACACTCAAACTCAGTTCACAAGATTCAGACTGTCAAAAAGAATGAATGAATCAATGCATGAATGAATCAATGAATCAATGAGCGAGCAAAACAGAAAGTAGAAATGAATCGATGAATAAACGGATGGACATTTGGCTCCAGGTAGATGAAAAACTGTAGATGTTTTCTTTGTTGGGAGATTCTTTTGTATGGTTATCCAGTAATAAATAAATAAAAAGATCAACACCCCTAAAACAAGGTAAAGTTACTAAATTATATAAATATATAAATGATTTTCTTTTTCTTGTTTGCAACTCAGTTGATTTTGAACCTTAAAAAAGTCACTTAAAGTCAGCTTAGAAAAGATCATTTTCTGACTTACTCACATTAAAACACCAAACGATCTTATATTTGAAAAGTTCCAGAAATGTATTAAACTTTATTATTTATATTCTGTTTTGCAACATTTATACCCAAAATATATTGTTCCAGTTGCCTGAGAAGATCCACAAAGTAACTTTAACGTCTACTAAAAAAAAAACTAGCTTAAAGCAACTTGTCACGACTTCAAATGATCACTTTTAAGTGAGCTTAGAGGATAAGTTGTGGTAAAATTCTGAATGTTGACAACATTAATATATCTTATTCTAGCTGATTATGCAACTAATCAACCCCTTCAAAATGTCACTCAAAGTCAGTTTACAATATTCTGATCATCAACATTTAAATAGCTAAATATCTTCCAGAAAGGTCAAACAACTTCTAAGGTAGTTTTTATGTATTAAAACTTAAGTAAGTAAAGTTTAAAAAGACACTTAAAAAAATCACCAAAATATCTCAATCTGGATAAACTGCAAAGTTCCAGAACAGCAAATTAACATCTACTAAAGTAAAAGCAAAGACTAGCTCAATGCAACTAGTGAAATATTCAGAACATCGCTTAAAGTCTGTTTAGACAGGCTTATACTCTGGCTGACAACATTAAAATAGAAAACTATCTCATTCTAGACGATTGGGAAATTGCAGAACAGCAATTTCACATCTATTAAAGTATGGACTATGACTAGTTCAATGCAACTAGCCGCATTCTTCAAAACGTCACTTAAAGTCGGTTTAGACAAGTTTATGCTCTGGTTGACAACATTAAAATGGAAAAATATCTAGGTTATATTCTGGTTGATGACATTAAAATGCCAAAATATCTAATTCTAGCTATAATTATGAAGTCCCAGAACAGCAATTCCACATAAGAACTACAACTAGCTCAATGCA
>NW_015786341.1:0-1974 GCF_001515625.1 Sinocyclocheilus rhinocerous | reverse complement strand
AGACTGTTTCCTGAAATAAACTTCACTCACTGCACTTTCTTCCAGCTTCAGTTTGATCCGTCTGTCCTCAAAGTCCTTTAGCAGTGTCTCAGTCAGTCCTTTCTGGGAAGAAGGCGATGGCGGGTCAGCAAGTACGCTCAAGGGCTTGATGGGGGTTACCCGGGAAACAGTTGGGGACATGGGTTTTGGGCTGCCCCATGGCTGGGGTGTCATAATTGACATAGAGGGAAGTCTGAAACTGGGTCGCGGTGAGGACAACTGTGGACTTTTATCTTTAGAGATAAACAAAGAAAAACAAGAGATTATGGTTATGATTCATTCACCTACTTATACAAGTCAATTCCCATACGTTTTCAGTGAACTACAGTGTTTAAAAATGTTAGAATACTGTTAATCATGTTTTCCATAGGACATTTTTTAAATGAATACATCTGAACATACTGTATGTCTTATGTAGTCTTATTTTCATTATGGATACTGATCCTGAACTGACAAGTGTGCTGTGACCTCAGCCTGACATGAATCCTTGTAGAGGGCACTAATCACCAGCGCAAATTGTATTGGAAATCAAGACATAGCATGTATGCATGTCATTGTCCGAAAAGCAACCTTTAACTTGAAATGTGCATTTACATCCATAAAGTAAATGATTAATCATTCTTCAATGAAGCAGAATGCCATGGTATGTCCAAAGTTCAGAAACTATGTTGGCAATTCCTTCTCATTCCTTGGTGCTGCTGACATCCATAAACATTTAACACTTAAATTAATCATTTAGCTATGAACAAGAAAGTTATGAAATGCACTTGCCACAAACATTATACAGAATAATAAGACAGTTTCCCAGCAAAAGGCAGTTAGACAGACAATAATGCCTGTATCCCACCTCCCCCCTAAACCATTTGCTATGTTTAGCATGTATGAGTGCAGCGAGACTGAACAGTTATACCTGTAATGGATAATCGAGAAGTGTCCAGACTCCAGGAATAAGGATTACTATAATTAGTCTTCTTTTCTGGAAGTACAGAATCCACTTCTGCCATGTTCCCATGTGGAGTTTGTGGTGAAAACACAGTTTCCTCACTGGTTAGTGGGGACCTGGGTTCAGAGGAAGTTAGCGCTGGATTCACGGATGCTGAGTTGGGTACTGAGAAAGACTGACTACTGGACTCTCTCAGCTCTTGGAGCTCTTGTTCTCGTCTGAGGTCTTCTTCGATTTCTTGACGGATGTTGTTTGGGGCATTCTGAATTTTGGGGCTCCAGTCGGTGTACTCAAGGTGAGATCGCCAGGTAGGAGTGTACCGACTAGTTTTTGTGGGTTCCAGTGGGGACGGAGTATTTCGAGAGTAAAATCTGTTCTTTCCTGACATACTGTTGTCATTTTCCACAATCCAGGATGGCCCTTTCTTCGTTCTGGGATTATCGGTTTGGCACTCAACACCATTTTCTTTATGAACCCTTACTTTAGAATGGTTGTTGTCCTCAGGATATGCACTTACTTGGTTTCCAAAAGTGCTGCTGTCAGTGTTTCTCTGAAGGATAGATTCATCAGGATGTCGATGAGGACAGCAAGGCGAAAGATCTTCTTTTGAGTCCAAGAGGTCACCTTCCTCTACTAGGGCAGGTTGCTCTGTAATCCACATGTCATCTGCAGAGACTGTGCTTTGCTCTAAATCAGTTGTGGGACTTTTGCTTAGACTCGCCCTCAAAGATGTGACTGGAATTTCATCCGGTTGTGACTCAACTGACTTCTTATTGTCCTGTACTTGGTTCTCTTGGGTATTATGGCTTAAAACACTGTTTGTGATCTGTCGCAGTTTCTCAAGTTCAAGCTCTCTCCGAATAAGGAAACTCACTCTGTTTGGTTCTTTGGTTTTTGGAGCTTTCACCTGTGGAGATGAAAGGGACAGAATTGGCTTTATCCTGATTTCCACCATCTCTGAATTGTCTTTGTGCAAGATACCCCTTGATCGA
>NW_015786340.1:0-1974 GCF_001515625.1 Sinocyclocheilus rhinocerous | reverse complement strand
TTTTTTTTTTGTCTGTTTTTACAGGCTGAAAATATCACTTAAGCCAAAAGTGATATGTTCATCCTTTTTAAAACAATTTTTAAAGTCAATTATGTGCTGTTTCTCTTTTTGCTTCTAGTTACTCATTTATTAATCTGTTCACATGACTCCCAGGCTTATTAGTGATTTATATATTATTTAAAGCATAAGGAGCTCTGTACTCTTTCTCCTTGTTTTTACACTGACTCACTCTGAATCTGTGAGTATGTATGTGTCCATATATGTGTTCAGGCAAAGTTTCTCTAACGTCTAGGCACAGTGTGTATAAATTGTACATTTTAAGTTATTTTTTAAGTTATTTAATCCATTTGCTTACCATGTTTTATGTGTGGTTTCTTTAAGATTATTTACTAGGTGGAATTTGTCCTTCTGTCTTTCAAATTTTAGGTGAAATGTGTCAAAATAATCTCCCTCTAACACTACAACATGCTGAAGAGCTCTTACTCCAAATACCATTCATCATTGTCATAAGAGAAGTGGATGTGATTCATCTAGGCCAGTCGCCATCAGCTCTGCTCTGGTAGTTTGTTAAACTAGCCCTAAGTACAACTAATGGAGATTTTTGTTTGTAAGTGAGAGTTTTCACACCTAAGCTGAAACAGAGCATGCATGTTTTGACTAAAGTGGTCATTTTGTTTTAGCGTAAGCATTCTTGCAATTATTTATGTTATGGAATATATATTTACTTTTTCTTTGTTTTTCAGTGTTCCAATAGGATGAATTCAACATGTCAAATGTGCAGAATCACAAAAGTAGGATTGATTGATATTGCACATTTGCATCATTTTAGATGAATACAAGAATGTGCTGTTTTTACTGTGTTATCTATGTGTTGAAGCCAGGATAAATTGTGACATAACTAGTCATGAATCACTAATTCAACCTTTTCTGAAGATAAGAGAGGTCTACAGACATCTCTTTCTTTTTTGCTCCATCTCACACACACTCTTATGCACACATGGACACAACGTAAGACCTCCCCATGACCATCCTCTTGTAACTCTACACTGAAATTCTCTTTCCCAAACAGCTAGATGCTTGTTGGAAGTATGTGTAATGAAAAATCAGGACATCTGAGCATGCAACAGCTACATCTCTTTTCTTTCATTTGTGCTGTGGTGTTCTTTTTTCACTATTTTGAGCTTTTACAGTGGTTGAGCACATTTCATGTGACTGAGGTGGTCACTGAATTCACTGATAATTTTGTATTGATTCTTCACTATTAGTAGCATAAAGTTCCTTTCTTGTAAACACAACTTTTTTAATTCTTTTTTTAATACATGTTTTCTCAGGAGAAAGGCAGAGAGCAAGAACAGTTCTGTCTATGACAATGCAAAAACAAACATAGTCTATTGATGTCGAGAGACTGCAACAATTACAGAGGTAAAGCCTATGTTGGATCAAATGTTGGCCGTGAGCTTGTATTTGTGGTAGTGGGAGGGTGGGTTCACTAGAGGACAATAGCTCCACAATTATTACCTTAATTTATGATCTTATGCCTTATCCATGTATCATCTAAGTTTTTCAAACGTTTTAAACATTTCTGACACTTCTCCTTTTGTTTATAAATTATCTGTATGTACAGTAAAAAAAAAGCTGAATTTAAATGTTATATATTATGCATGTAGCCATATATAAAATGTTTAGTCATACTTGAAATCAATATGATATATCTGAAGCAGCCTATTCTGTTGTTCATTACTTTAATGAAATGAAGCAAATGAAAGTTATTTGCATAATAAAATAGAAATATATTTCAATATTGATCACATAAGTTCAGTTAACTATTGATTATTGACAGAGAGCAGCAGCTGAGGTAAATAAACTATATGGTATTTATTTGTAATATAAAGCATTCACACCATGAGGTCTGGAACGTAACACATTAGAAAAATGCCTCGGTGGCTGCAATAATCCCCGTCATCTGTTGATAAC
>NW_015786339.1:0-1973 GCF_001515625.1 Sinocyclocheilus rhinocerous | reverse complement strand
GGTGTATTAAAACTAACCATTAACAATAGTGAATTTTGGTAGTGTGTTTGTTTGGAAGGAGGTTTGGCTTGCAAATGATCCATTACATACAGCAGAGAGTTAGGGTGACCTTGACATCGACTGTGTGTGAAGATGAACTATTGTGCCAGTGACCTTTCAGCAATTTCCAAGTGTTCGGATCAGCTAGAATATTCAAAAACAGTTAGCATCAGATTAGAGGGGCAGAGTGGTCCAGACGAGTCCCAGTGGCAAGTTCCGACACTAAAATGTCACAGGCCAAGGAATTCGGAAATGTGGACGGTGATGTATTTTTAGGTTCGCGAGTCAGAATTAGCACTTTCCTTCAGCGAGATGTGGAAATACACAGCCACTGATAAGAGACTGCACTTGCTGCACTCTACGTGGGCTTTTATGTTTTATTGTCAATTATGTTTGATAGAAAGGCAGGTATATAGTCACCTCACCATATGGCTGTCGGAAATGGAATTGCTGTGTGGATGTCACATTCACTGCCATAACTGGATTTGTTCAGCCTAGCAGCTTGCAGAGATGACCCCCCTTTGGCCTCATACACCTCTTAAAGAGAGTCAGAATCCATGTGAATGTTTCGCTGAATGGATTTCAGAGGCCACTCCGCATATATCTATCTCTACAGCGTTCATATTGCCTTCATGACAGCTGAACTAAAAATTACATTACCAATTTTATCTTCAAGAGATATGAAGGATTGTGATCTAATTCACCAGTATTACTGCATTGGAGTACAGATCGTATGTGATTGTATAAAAAATTAATATTGCTTAATTTTAATGGAACAGATCATTTAAAAAAATACAACTTCTGTCATTTACTCTAAAATTCTGTCTGTTCCTTACAGAAAGCTGTCATATGACTTTAGAAGACTTAATAATATATCTTATTATCATAAATAATATGGACTTCTTTTATCTGTCTTTTTTGTAATTTTGGATCTTGACAACCTCAGTCTACATTTTCCATACACTTTTATTGTCAGAAAGATTGTCATATTGGTTTGAAAAGAATTTGAAGACGAGTAAATAATGAAAGAATCATTTAAACATTAAAATTTTTGTCAAAATGATTGCTTCAGTAATTTCTTTTTCATTTTGAGAGGCATTAACATTTTTAGTGGCTAGACATTTCTGCTAGTTTCAGTTATTCTTACTACGTCATTTTGCAGGTTTTTTTGCTTGATTTTACATTACATTTTTGGTCTTGTCAATTGTTTTTTGCCTGTTTCAAGAAGCACTGCAGACCCATTTGTCCAAATTTCTGAAGTATGTCTTTTTTTGAATTGTTTTAGATTCTTAATGTCAGCCTGATCATAAATATGTTAGCGTTTGAATTTTTTTCCCAAATAATGTATTTAAAAATTATACATCATTATATTAAGAGATATAGATGTAGCTTGTCTTATGGATATTTTGTTTTACTAAAAAAAACAAGACATGGAAGCTAATTAAAAATAGTAAATGAGTTCATACATCATCTTTCCATCAACATGCTCTTTCCATCAACGTCACTCTGTAGCTCAGTTTTCCTTTTCTCTAGGCCACATTTCTTGTAGGCAATGCATCTTAATGATAAAGACTCTGGGTGAAACACATTTAACATGGGAGTGAAAAGCAGCATTGCTCATGGAAAACGTACTGCCAAATAGCTTATACAAGTAATCAGATGCTTTCAGCCCATCCATAGAAGCATCAGTCTTCTCTTTTATTGAATTCTGTGTGTTTTTCTATACAGGCGGACTTCAAGGACATCCTAGGCATTTTGTATAGCATTTCTTTTACAAGACACTACATTGATCTGCAGTTCTGTGTTTGCTATGAGCTGTAACCGGTACGGCTTGGCGGTGTCTTGCAGTACAACTTCCAGAGGCATCTTTAGTTATTAAATTTTTGTTTCATCTCTAATTATTCTTCACAATTTTTAGTTCAGTTTAAAGAGGT
>NW_015786338.1:0-1967 GCF_001515625.1 Sinocyclocheilus rhinocerous | reverse complement strand
AGTTTTCTAAAGTGTTTTTGAAAAATCATATACCCTGCCTTTAACATTGAAAGAGAGCGAGGTAAGATGGATTTTTATATTAGTCAAATGTTTTACGATAGAAATGTTAAATGACCGAACTAATGGTGATGCGAACTACTCGACATTTTTCCTCAAATATGGCCATCTTGAGAGAGAGAGAGAGAGAGAGAGAGAGTGAACTGTGGTCAGGCCAGCCTCCACTTTGAAAAACACGGTCATTCTAGCCCCGCGTTGTTTTGCGCATATACTGTGCATTACGGTAATAGCGTGTAAAAACTCCGTTTAAAAGAAAAGCGATCTTTGGCATTCATTTATTCAGCAGTTTCTCTGTCAGTAATTAATAAATAAATAAGAACATTTTCACGCTCTTTAATGTGGGCGTATATAAACGTGAAGGAACACCAGAATGCATTAAAAAAAACTATAATTTAATGAAACGAATGTTTCATTATAATGAAAAGATGATTGATTCACATGCCGCTTAAAATGAGGCGAATACAGCGATCTGTCATTAAAGAGCGTGAAAAACACATTATTGTAAGACACATTGTTTGTATTTCGCTATAAAACTCACAGAATTTGAAAGCTGAGACGCTGTTTTATATTAAAAGTACCAAAAGCACAAAGTTTAATGCTATTATTGGGTGCTGGCGCACAACGCATTCAAAAACGTGAAATATTAGTTCCATAGTATGACGCATGGTATGATTTCTGATAATAATCCCACATATATTCAAATCAGTTGCCAGACCACCGGAATTTCTCCCGGTGCTCCCAATCAGGGCCATTTGCAAAATATTATAAGTTTAATATCGTAATTGCTACGACTTAATTATCTAATTTTGACTTTATTCTCAAAATAACTCGACTTTATTCTCGTATTGCTACGATTTTATTCTCGTAGTTTTTACTTTTTTCCCTCAAAATATTAGGCTATGACTTTAATCTCGTAATCTTAGAATTTTTTTTTTAACATGGCCCGTAGCCTACTATTGTGCTGAGGTTCATGAATCCGCGCGCTGCGTCTGAACTTTGGCAGCGGGACATTAGTTAGTTTCCTACTGCACGAGCTTTCCCCATGCATACAACACATATCTCCCTTGCACTAATCGGAGAAGTGTTTTTTATTTTTTATTATTGGTATATTACCAGGTAATTGAATGTGCCATGCCGTTTGTGGAGTTTATCGCAGGATGGGTTTCAGGTAGGCTAATTCTTAAGTTTGGCTTTGAAAAAAAAAATACTATTACCTTGTCTGGTTGAAATAACAGGGAAAAACATTTGCTGATAGATGACTTTGTACTATCTTATACAGTACCATGGTAGCTTAAATATCAGAAGCATTAAGTCAAGACAACAGATGAATAGGTAAAATGTTACCTTATTGATTTCACCATAACTTTCCCCAATTGATAAATCACAGTACATTACGATAATTTGTATTACATGTTATCTGAAATGTTATGTTTAAATAGGAAAATGTGGCATAATCTAATTAAATAATGCACTATAATTTGTGTACATTTCCAGAACAAAAATCTGTCCATTGGATAAAGCCAGGTTCAAATTTCTTGGTTAATCTTGATATAAATAAATAAATAAATAGCCCGCACACCATGTTTGGTGAACTTTCACCAATTCATCCTTCTATGACTATAGATCGAAATAAAACGGTATAGTTTGGTGTATGCAAGTGCTGCTGAATTTCTGAAGAAAAATAATAAATAAATAATAAATATTGATAAAATAGCCTTTAAAGATGTGTATTGTGCAGATCTACAGACACAAATAGATAAAGTGCAACAAAATAATCACTTAAATGTGTATTTTGGATTTTCTTTCCACTAGTCTGAAAGAAGACAAGATATGGAAATATCCCAAAATTTCAAAATTGGCCAGTGCATGAAAAAACAAAGGTTTTGCCTGTAGTATCTTGCAATAACATC
>NW_015786337.1:0-1930 GCF_001515625.1 Sinocyclocheilus rhinocerous | reverse complement strand
TTTTCCACGACATTCTAATTTATTGAGATGCACCTGTATTTATATTTGAAACAAAACATTTTTCATAACAATTGTTTTTTGTAATATTATAAAATACATATGAAAATATAAATAGAAAACATTTTCACATATGTCATATAAATGAGCATAAGAGCATAGGGGTGCTATTGATCATATTATATAATATCCCTGTATGTTTTATGCAATTTATACTTATATTTATATTAGAAAAAATATTTTCCCCCCAATTTATATATAGATATTTATTATAAATTATCTCATGCCATGATGTAAGGTCATACTGCCATTGGTCATGTGATATAAAAATAAAAAAATATTTATTTATATATTTGTAATTAGGTATAATTTTATTTATGTTTATATATTATTATAAATTATGATAAAGAGTATATTTGTTAATGCATATTTTGAATAATCCAGTGAATTAAATACTTCATAATTAAACTAATATTTTATTATTATTATTATTATTATTATTATTATGCCCTTTTTTATTTTGGACTTTTATGCATGTAAACAAAAGATACAATTATTCATAATATGCATAGTTTATACTGTATATGTAACACTATATATAAATATTGTAAGATATAAGATGGTAATTTTCACTCTAAATTCTGATTGGATAAGCCACATTCAAAGCCATTGTAAAATAGCCATACACACACCTTTGAGCACACATTTATTGAATCCTAAACTAATTGCAGTGCATAATTTCATAACTGAAAGCAGTGAAATCCTCTGTGGTATGAACTGTATAGCCAAAGTTTGGTTGACATATTTCATTGTACCCAGGTATACATTTACATACATTTCGTTGGTAGTCTTTCAGTTCTTTTCAGTTTTAGTAAACTTGAGTGCTTAATTACGGTCATCCACTGACACAACAAACCAAAGCACCTGTGCTGGATGAGAACAAAACACTCGTGTGATTAATTGTGCCCTGAAATAGGCTTCTGAGATGAGAAAAAGACCGACTTGAAAACGATGGGAGTCTTTGTACAGAACCTTCGGTACATCCATAATGAATTCCTTTGAGGAGACATGACGAATGGATTGTCCTGTGACTTTTGTGCTGATGTTCTGGATGTTAAATACTTAACAGAGCTCAGATGCCAGCCTGGACGATGGGCGCCGGGTCTCATGGCTGGACAACTGAAAGAGGGACACTGTGAAATGACTTCAAGGTAAGTTTCTTCTTCAAAGCATCTCAATGTGTTCTTCATAATTATCTGCTCCGATTTATGGTGGATGTGCAAAACAGATATCGTTTTCACTCAAAATGTTGTGGGCCAATAATCAAGAAATCAATTAATCTTAGAGTAGCTTGATTGCCTTTTAATCCAATTATACCTCCGGTTTTCTTTTTTCCCCATATTGCTCCATCTCTAGGTGAAGAAAGCTCACTGCCCTAGTTCCAATCTGGTGCACTGTCAAATCTTAATGGATTTTATGATCAATGGTTTTGAGACCAAACCACTTTATTGTCTTGTTTTGTTTGTGTTCTGTCTGGTGTTTTTTCCTTTTTTTTTTCTTTCTTTTACAAAGATAAATTACACAGAAGTGATTGTGCTCCTTTTTCTTCCACCGCTTCTGAATTCACCCCTTGAGTGCAGGCCTCCGTTCGAGGAACCAAAATCCAAAACCATTTCATGGGCCAGTGCCTAAGTGGTTAAAACGGGACCTTTTTTTTTGTCTCTCAAAGACTAACGTGTGGCCGTTCAAGCAAAACATCTTACATCTTCTTTTTCTATGTGTATATATATTTATATATGCATTGTATTGTACTGTACTGTATGTCCATTCAAATATAACAACATTTGTATGTTGCATAAGTTTAAGTATACACGCCAAATTTATGCATCAACACCACTTTATTTGCATTGTTTTTGGACAGAAGCCATAGCTT
>NW_015786336.1:0-1972 GCF_001515625.1 Sinocyclocheilus rhinocerous | reverse complement strand
AAATGACACTTAAATGTGTTGATTACACTTCTACCTCATCTGACTTTGGTCTGAGCCCAAACGTCTCATACGCATCCGTCCATCTGATCCAGACGTTTGCATAACCGTGATGAAGTTGAAAGTATTATTATAGCTTCATATGTACGCTGTTTTAAAATCAAGCATTTTTCATTACTTGAAATAAAATAAAAATGAACTAAAATATATTTCAGCTAGCTGTCAAGTCAACATTTCTAATTTTGTTTAGTTTAAGTTGAAATACTAGAATAAGTAAAACTGAAATTAAAAATATATATATGAAATTAACTAATTAATTAATAAAAACTATAGACATATTAATAAACTGATACAAAATACAACACAATTACTAAAATTGTAACTAAAATTAAAATAATAAATAATATTAAAATAATAAATAAAATCTCATATAAAAAAAATTAAGTATATATCAATAATACTAAACTGTAAAAAATATATTTATTTTTTCAATTTTGTAAATAAAACAAAAATGATTGGTGTACATTTTACAAAAAAAATACCATTCTTTCCTCACAATGATTTTTAAAATTGTAAACAAAACAAAGATTAGTGGAGTGTTTTACAATAAAATACTATTTCAGTCTTTCTACTTTAAAATTTCACGTTTCAAAACATTCAACGTATTACTTAAAATTTACTAGCAATTTCTGAGTGAAAATCGTTTCAAAGTATTTTTTTCTCAGTGTAAAATGACATTTCCTTGTTATTATTTGCGCAATTTAGTAGCAATGTCTGAGTGAAACCAACTAGCAGTTCTTACATTTGACCAATCTAAGTTTTAATGCAATTGACTTTATGTTAAGCTTACCTCGTAAAATTAGAGAAATAAAAGTTATCGTTCAAAGTTGTAAATAAAAATTATTGGAGTATATGTTTTAAAAGAAAATACTATTTCAGTTTTTCTACGTCTAATGAATATTGTTTTTGCACCAAATTTGTGGTTTAAGAAGTTCATGCAACTGGCCCAAATACTTACTTTCTGTTGTTCAACATCACTTATGACTTGTGAGATATTAAAAGTGGTTGAACTTAATGACATGAAATTCTGAAGGGAGTGTTGTCACGTTTAACTTTAGCTCTCTGCAGCGGAAATGAGCTCATGCCTCATTCACCAACACACAAACATGACCTCATGCTGAATACATGACATCTGCGTATGATAATCATATAGAGAGACATCATGGTGATGAACAACAAAACAGCAGTTTAGTGGCTGAATTTATTAAACAGAGCTGTTGGAAAACTATTTATGAGATCATTATTTGTAAATCAAGCTTTAAGGGGTTGATTTATTCCCAACTTCTGTCATCATTCACTAAACCTCACGTCATTCAAAACCTGTGTGACTTAATTCACTGAAAAATAAAAGTTTTCACTCAGAAATTGTTACTGAATTTCACAAAAAATGGTAATGTTACTGAATTAAATGTGGAATTAGTAAGTAGAAACTATTTTCTTTTAAATCATAGACAAGTAATCTTTTTTTATTTACAATTGAGAAAAATGCTTGTTTCAATGTAACAGTAACTGTATGTAACAATGTAACTGTAACAATCAAAATCAGTTATATTTTATATTTATATCATTCTAAATTATTATTAATTCTAAGTGACTCCAATTGACTTTTATATTTAAACTGCATTTTGGTCTTGTCTTTTCACACATCGTATGACTTAGACATGTTTTGATTTGAGGGCGAGTTAAAGACAAAATAAACAATAAACTAAAATAAAATATAAAACATACTTGTTTTATTTTAGTTAGTTGCCAAGGCAACATTTCTCATTTTTCGCTTAGTTTAAGTTGAAGTGTAGCTTAAAAAATAGCTAACAATAAGTAACTAATAATAACATTTAAATAACTAAACTGAAGTAAAATCGGTAAAGAAAGACATATGTACATATAAAACAATAAAAATGCACAGAAAATTACT
>NW_015786335.1:0-1971 GCF_001515625.1 Sinocyclocheilus rhinocerous | reverse complement strand
TTAGACTCGACCTGTGCATCTGCGATGAAGATAACATTCAGTGTGTGAAGCACTGCCTCTGGCAGTCATCCAGAACATTCGTAACTCTCATTTCCTTTTCATTTTGTAAAACTGAAATACAATAAACAACAAATGAAATTACAAATTGTACATTAATTCGCTTGATATACATATGAATATGAACGCATACAGTCTGCACGTGCGTACACGTGATAGAAAACTTTTCTCCAATTATCATTTATATCGATCACAATCTTTACTTTCAAGAAGTAATATTGTCTTAGCACATAACACTCTTATAGATTGATTAAAAATAGTCAATAACGTACAAGCATATCTTTCTTCATGGCAAAGACTGTTTGTGAGCTGAACTGAAACCATTGCTGCACATTGACTGTCGCCAAACTAAATTAAACCCTGCGTATATACAGAAGAATAATAAAACTGCAATACTGAAAATGGCCTGTAGGTGGCATCTATATACCATCCCCAGATAATGGGCAGAACACTCCCCGCCTGGTATACATTGTTATACCTTCGTTACTTTTATAACGTTTAGATTCTGAATATGTTTACAAAATTATCAAAGTACTTCTCACATGACATAAGCCAGCTGTGCACAATGCACTTTCTGTAAAGTGACGACTTTGGTGGACTACCTTCTCATGGTAGTGTTTGATCAAGAGAGTGCTTATGTGATGATTGGCTGGAATGATCAGAGGATGTCTCTCATCGTTTGTCATGTCTGACTTTGACAAGCGTCCTCCCACTCTAATCAGTCCTTGTTCATCAAGGATGGGATTCAGACTCTTAATAGGACTTTGTATATTGGTGAAAGGATCTCCAGTCAAAGACTTTAACTCTTCTTTAAAGATCTCTTGTTGGACACATTTGATTATGGTTGTTTCTGCTTGTGCAAAACTCACTGTACAAAACATCATTTTGCAGCGATGCCAGCCCACACATGAGCCTTTTTGGGCTGTTTTTTGAAGCCAGCTTTTATTTGCCCATAATAAAGCCTAGATGACAATGGCCATTATTTTCTACAACTCTTGAGGTATGCTACAGCAACTATTGCTATAGTAGGAGCATCAGAAAACACACATAGCTCTTTTTGAACAGTAGAAGTCAGTGACACTGGTACGTAATGTCTGGGAAAACTACAAGATGAACTAAATCATCAGTCCATACTCTCCACTGAATTTCTCTGTGTGCTGAGAGTGGTGTGTCCCTATCGCATTGGTCTATAGAAAGTTCTTGCACTAATCCTTTTCCTTGTATGGTTTTGGGGGCTGTGATTCCTAGCGGATCATACAGACTGTTCACAGTATCTAAGATTCCTCTTCGTGTGAATGACCTCACTTCTTTTGACTCTTGAAAGGTGAAACTGTCAGACTGTATATTACTCCTAAGTTCCTTTTGAAGAGGTAATGGGTCAACACCTACTGTAGAACTAGATCCTTCAGATTGTTAGCTCTGTCGTTTGCAGAAAATGTCTCCATAACTGAACTTCTGTTTGATGCCAGTTTATGTAGTTCGAGGTTTGATTCTGCTAGCATTTCTAGTGCTAGCAGAATTCAACTGCTTCAACTGCTTCAGCTTCAGAAAACACAGAGGTGAGTCAGTCATCAACATAGAAGTTTCTCATGACAAACTCTTTTGCTTAGTCTCCATACTCTTCCTCTTGTTGACCCACTGTTTGTTTTAAGCCATAGATAGCTATTGCTGGAGATGGACTGTTTCTGAAAACGTGTACTTTCATTCTGAACTCTGTAATGTCCTTGCTGGTGTCATTATCTTTGTACCATGTAATGTCCTTGCTGGTGTCATTATTTTTGTACCATAGAAATCTTAAGAAGTTTCGGCGGTCTTCTCTAACTACAAAAGAATAAAACATTTGCTGTATATCAGCACTAATCACAACTTTAATAATAACAACAATAATAATATTCTTTATAATAAAATTATTTA
>NW_015786334.1:0-1970 GCF_001515625.1 Sinocyclocheilus rhinocerous | reverse complement strand
GAAGTCTTATGCCATTAACCCATTTATGGCTCTGTGAAGGATTTCTGTGTGCATGTGTGTCAGGGTAATGGGGGTAGAATATAGGAGGTTAATAGGTCAATGCATCCCCCTCTTCCCCAGGGTCATCATGCACCTATTTTTTAAAAAAGGCACCAGTGTGAGTCCTTGGAGCCAACTGGCAAGAAAAGACATGACCAGGAAGAAAAAAATGCACTTTTTAAAGTGTTGTAAGATGGGATAGTCTAATAGTACAGACGAATTTAGACATGTGAATGGGTGATTTCTGACACAGAGTTTCAGATAAACTCAGTTTGAATTAGTTTGAATGATTAAATTTGATGAACTTGATCCACTGAACACTGCCAGTCTCCAGTATGTGATGTAACCATCAGATAATGTTACATAGTCAACTGAGTGCATGCTACATCTTTGGTTATCGCATATACAGTAATGAAGCAGCTTGAAAGACTTGATAATCAGCTCTAACTATATGAATGGCTATTGTAATATGAGTGCCCATTTGCTGAGTCATTGTTTTAGGGCATACAGAGCCTGAACGTTTAATATGATTTATCAATTTTTTCTTGCTGTTGCACCACCACTGTTGACTCTTGCTGTTTTCACTGTTGCCACGGTGCCTTTATTGATTATTGATAAAAGATATTGATATCTAGAGTGCATCTGCAAAGCCAGGCTTCCTCTTCATGCCATGCAGGATCAATAGTCCGAGCAACAACCTTCAGTTGTCCTTCCTAAGACAAACTAAGTGGTTGCTGCTCAGGTCTTGGTGGGTGGCACCTATTTTTCTGTTGTTTATAATTATATATAATCTACCAGTTTCTATCACATAGATAAGGGCTTAAACTGGATTTTCTAGCTGGGAATTTTGCTGGCTAAATCAGTCTGGCTTAGTTTCATTACTTTACCCATTTTGCTTGATGATTTTTGCTCTGTTTTGATGAAGTATTAGCAACCTTTTCCCCCAAATCAAACTAAAAACCAGATACTTATAGAAGCTGGGCTTTCACTGTCAACTATTATTGCCGAAGAGGAAATGCATGCTTGGAAGGCACGGAGGGTACAGAGAGGCCTGGTTTGGCTGAAGTCTAGGAAAGCCCGCTCCGGAAACATCCATTGACGTGTTTACACAAAGACCTCCTCCATTGCACCCAACCCTCTGTAGGCCACACACTCAAGCAGGTGGTCAGACCCCACAGACGTGTGTGTTTGGATACTTCCTCTCTGCAGCGACTGTTAACGGTCCTTTTTTTTGTGCCGCAGGAGACCGCAGTTGAATGTATCATCTCCACATACCCACTTTTAATTCACATGTACATCTGTACTATATCTATGCTGAAACAAACCGTACATTTTGTCCTACAGTATATGTAAAGCTGATATTCAGGCTTATAACTTTAGTGCTAACTTTAATGCTTTTCTCAGCCTCATGTTGTTCCAAACCTGAATGACTTTCTTTCTTTCTTCTGTGGAACACAAGAGATATGTTTCAACAGCTTTTTTGTCCAAGTCAAAGAGGTCCAATAACGTTCTTCAAAATATCTATTTTTGGGTTTCACAGAAGAAAGTTATAAAGGTTTGAAATGACATGAAGGTGACAAACTTTCCCTTTAAGGCCTTCATAATAGCAAGCATGCAGCGGTGCAATGCTGGTTCAGGGATTTGCTCTTCTGACGTCATCAGCGTTCCCCAATCAAGCTGGCCAAACAGACAGCGGGCGAGCTGAAAGAGCGCTTCTGTTTGTCCTGCACGCTCTTGCGCTTCCCCCTCTTTCCTATTTTAGAGCGACGAACATCCCTTGCTTCACTCTTCCATGTTTCTTAGGAGACACAGAACTTTCTTTCTTTTTGTTTTTGACATTCACGCTGTGCCTTGAAGATGTTATGACACCAGGCCCACTGCACTAACCGCCCACTGCAGCTGTTGGGGTGAGGAGCAGGGCATCCTGGGAA
>NW_015786333.1:0-1961 GCF_001515625.1 Sinocyclocheilus rhinocerous | reverse complement strand
TTTCATTACACCAAATACACAAAATAATGTTCTTTTTAGCAGCGTTATATGACCCCTTTAAAGTTAGATTGAGTTCAACATACAAATAAGTAACCAAATAATGCATTAATATTAAGCCACTAAGTAACTAAAACTGTTTTCTTGCCATTTTTGTATGATTAGTCAAATTTAATCTTTTTATTTTATATCTGTTACATCCAAATTTAGCATTTTAATAGAACATCCAAGATCACGCAGATCTGTTGAACAACTACATAGATATCCCAGCTCTGTCACAAATGGGTTTTGCAAACCAGCCATGCTTTGTGATCGCCATAAACTCAGGGTCAGTTAAATGGGTGTGGATACGATTACAATAAAGACACAGATGCCAGAGACATCTAGCATGCAAGCATAAAGGGATGATGGTTGGGCTGACAGTTAGGCAAATTGACTGGAATGGACTGTTTATGCAAAAATCGCTAGTATAATGTTCTTCCATAGCAAATTAGGTAGTTGTCATATTTCTAATAAGCATCAATCACAAGTAATTACACTGTGTGTGTATGTGTGTGTGTATGTATGTATATATATATGTATATATATATTGCAAAACCCATTTACGATAAAGTTGTGATATGTATAGTTGTTCAACAGATATTTTGATAAATTCTATCCAAGTCTACCTGGATTTTCGGTGTGGGATAATGTTGAATGCACTTGCAAGTGTAACATATCCTCAATATTTAATTTTGTGTTTAACTTTCTTACAAATTACACTGCATTGGACCAGAAGTTGTGGTGGCCACTCAGGCCTTCTTGCAAATGCCACCTTCAGCTCAGACCAACACAAAGCGGAGCTCAAGATCACCCTTCTGAGTCATAAAATGACACAAGAGTAGCCTTTGTATTACTTCATGGAAACTCTCCTTTATACCCTTTTTTGTTTCTTGTGGTTCCCTCACAGAACCTGAGTGGTGGTCGTCACACACCCCGATACTCCTACGATCCATCCATCTTCGCTTTCCGCCCTCTGAGCAACGCTCCGCCTTGCAGCCCCCTGCTGACTGCCGAGGAACCTCCATGTGCTTGAAGGAAAGGACTGGAAACTCGCAGACAAAACATCACACATTTGTGGACCAAAAAATCCCAACATAAAGACAATGTATCTTTGCATTGCTTTTATTTTGCAGGATATTAGTGTGAACAAAGGCCCTGTGATAAGGCCTGTTGACAAAACAGGAAGTGTGATCGGGGCCAGAATGTAGGAGAGGAATGAGGAGACGGCAACCTTTTGCCTTTATCCGTCTCATCCTCTCTTTCTCTCAGGAAACCCACTTAGAACTTATTATAATGACAAGGCCATGACCACTGCGCTATCTATAAAACCACAACCAAATGGTTTGGTCTCTCTGATGTGTTTAACAGGAGTGAGGAGAGATTGGTCAGTGGTTCGTAGATAACGTCTCAAGATTGGGCCACATGGTTATGTCGAGACCATCGGATTGAGAGTAAAATGTGATGAGAGACAATCAGTTTGATGCCAGAATGGGCCTTAATTCATTTTTGATAAAAGAGTTTTTCGATCTATAAACAGTATAAACTGGAAAGCTAACAATCAGATATAATGACAAAACAGGCCAGATATTCCAAGTCATTGTTCAACTTCAGATGTTATGCAAGTGTGACCATAACAATGTATCAGTAATCAGAGCTGATTATCTGATGTGTATTCCAAAGTAATTCAATCTTAAATGAAGAACGAGAAAAAAAAAACACTATACTAAAATCATATATTAAACATGCGCCTTACTATGTAGCATACTCAGTACTATGTACCTAAATACAATGACTTTTACCATCGATATCTAGTTTATGAAATATTTTGACACTGTTTAAACACACCAGGGATGAAATCATACACACAGTGGCTGAATTGAATACTAGCGTACTGCATACTGCAAAATACACATTGTATACAG
>NW_015786332.1:0-1968 GCF_001515625.1 Sinocyclocheilus rhinocerous | reverse complement strand
TGTTGCTAGGGCAATTTGCTTTCCCAAAAAATCAAAGAAACGACGTCTGTTGTTGGATCAGCTTCGCTATAAAGGTGACTATAACCACAATGTAACTGTCTTGCAGACAGGACAAGGGGAGTTAGTGACTTTTAGACAACCTACCGAAGAAATAGATCCACATAAGTACTTGCCCTGCAATTATTGTTATGGATTTTTCCTAAAACATTACCTCTGGAAGCATGAGGTTTCCTGCAAAAAACGAAAGGGTCTCCCTCAGGAAGAATTCAGGAAAAAAAAGAGAGTCCAAGCTGCAGCTTCCTGTCTCATTCCAAGACAAGGTAATACAACAGAGAGATGTCGTAAAATCATTGGTAAGATGCTGCATGATGAGGTGTCTCTTCACGTAAAATCAGATGCACTTATTTGTGAGTATGGCGACAGATTGTTGGAGAAGCATAGGAGCGATCCATCCAAAGATGGTTATGTGAGTCAGAAAATGAGGGAGTTGGGGAGATTTGTGATTGCTGCAAAGGCACTAAACAGAAAGGTGAAAAAACTTGATGATATCGTAGTTCCACCAATGTTCAAGTTGGCTGTTGATGCAGCTAAAAAGGCATCTGGCTTCACCAAATCAAAATACCGCTATGATCGACCATCTCTTGCTGTAAAACTAGGACACTCTTTAAAGACAGTTGGTGATATCTTGATAGGCCATTATGTAAAAGCAGAAGACGAGGTAGCTGCAAACAGGGTCAGGAGCTTCCTGGGGTTACTGAGCTCAGAATGGAACCACTATGTCTCACATCGTGCAAGGACAAACCTGGAAGAAAACAAGTGGTACAAAAAGGAAATGATCCCTCTCACTGAAGACGTAATTAAACTTCAAAAATATTTGAAGTCCATCGAAGAAAATGCCACAGAGAAACTGAGAGAAGGTCCTGATCCCAAAGCATACGCCATGCTAAGTGAAACCGTCCTCTCACAAATTACACTGTTTAACCGGAGGCGCCAAGGCGAGGCAGCTAAAATGCTACTTGAAACATATGAGAACAAAAACACAGAGGCACTAAATGAGGATGTTATGCAGTGCCTCACAAAATTGGAACGTGACCTGAGTAAAGACTTCACAAGAATAGTGATAAGAGGGAAAACAGGGCGAAAAGTACCAGTGCTGCTTACCAGAGAGATGACGAGAGCACTGGATTTTCTCATTGAGCACAGGACGCAGGAAAATTCCATTCTTTACACCAACAAATATGTCTTTGCAAGACAAAAGTCAGACTCCCATATAAGAGGTTCCGACTGTCTCAGAAAATTTGCAAATCTGTGTGATGCAAAACATCCTGAGACCCTGACCTCAACTCATCTAAGGAAGCACATAGCGACTCTTTGTCAAATAATGAACCTAAAGGATCATGAGTTGGATCAGTTGGCAAAATTCATGGGACATGATATCCGTGTTCATAGGGAATATTATCGCCTAACTGAGAACACGATCCAACTGGCAAAAATGAGCAAGCTGCTTATGGCGATAGAATGTGGAACTGCTGTTTATAAAGGAAAATCTCTAGATGAGATTGACCTTGAATTAGAGGGTGAGTATCTAAAACTCACACACACTTTTTTACGTATTGGAAAGTTGTAGCAATATACACTAAAAAGGAATTTGGAAAGAACATGTGGCTTATGCTATATAAAACGTTTCTCTTCTGTGTTGTCGTTACAGTTGCTTTGTGTAATAAACCCAAGCAAGGGTGCATTGCAGAAGATGTCATGATGGAGATGTCTACTGGACAAGAACAAGATGGTATGCAAGTCATTATAGTAGAGGTTAGGGTTCAAGTCTGAAACCTATTGTGCTGAAAAGTTTTAATTATCAGTATTATTGTCAGCTATTATTTACCCATTTCATTTGTAATATTGTAGGTTTGCATCATTACTGATGCACAGTGGGGTGTAGGGCTGCACGATATATCGTTTCAGCAT
>NW_015786331.1:0-1969 GCF_001515625.1 Sinocyclocheilus rhinocerous | reverse complement strand
TCATTCTCAATTACCCCCCACCAAACTCACAGCACGCTTTAGGGGATCTGTTAAATCTCAATGGGCTGAGGGGAGGACAGATACCATGGGGAGTGTGACAGATACCATGTTTTATAGTTATATATATATTATAGAAATACATCTCACTTTATAACAAATGTGGAAGCAAAATGGCTAAACATAAAAAATAAACTTATACAGCCATATTATCTTGCATGCACAGACTGTTTATTTTACTTCAATCTTTCTTTTTAATTTGCAATTAGCATCAAATAAGCAATATCATTCTTTCATTTTAAGGACACTCATTAAGGACACTCATTTTCTTTAGTGTCCTTAGACTCCTTGAATTCTATTCCTTATCGAATGGCCTCTCCCGTTCATTTTAAGGACACTTATTCTAAGGACACTCATTTTCCTTAGTGTCCTTAGACTCCTTGAATTCTATTCCTTATCGAACGTTCTCTCCCGTTGCATCTGAGACGCTTATGGGGAAACTCCTGTTTACTCTGAATACTGAAGCCTTATTTGTTCATGTTCGTGTAGCTTCATGAACAAATGGCACTTCAGCCCGCCAAAATAGATGGAGCCCACTGCAATATGAGTCGGTTCTGAACGCCATTTCGTCAGAATTTTCTCCTTCAGTGCAAAGATCAGCTACTCGCTGGACTCTGAAGAAAAGAAGCAAGAAGTTCGAAGCCTGCTACTCACTGTAGAAAAGCCCCTGCAGCAGAAGGACACCTCTCATCAGCGCTGTCCCCTGCAGCCATCTGGCGAAGAGCAAATTTCCTAGAATTTCGTAAGAGCAAATCTCTGCAAAGTTGTTTCAAATGACGCACCGCGAGTGTGGCTCATGCAGGGAACCCGTGCACGCCTCAGACAGGCACGGTGAGTGTGTTGCTTGCCTGTGCTCACTGGGACAGACTGCTCTCATTGTGAGAGCATGAGTCTCGACCTGCATTCATGAAGGCGGTCCTCCACCAGCTGCTCTCCCGTTTCTCCTCTCCCGGGAGCCTTGGAGGAAGACACAGCGGGGCAATGGGACTGATTTATCGGGCTCGAGTGAACTCACGCCAGCACAGGTCCCGCATGCTTCACACTCACCGCAGCCCTCGATTTGCCAGTGTATTTCACACATGAGGATAAGCGCCCTTCGTCGGCAGATTGGAGGAGGACGCTGTCGCCGATGACTCCATGTCACTGACGGCTTGGGATGCAGAGGATTGGGCGTGTTCCAGAGAGGATCCTGGCACCCTTCCTCCCAAAGTCTCAACATGGGCCAGCGTGGACAGCGAGCTGATTCAAAACTTAAAACTAAGGCCGTGGAGGAACTCGGCTTGAACTGGTCGGCTCCAGAAGAGCTCGCCCACAGCCGCTTAGACGAGTGGTACTTGCCAGGATGCCGTCAACGGTCCTCCCACCAGAGGCCATCACCGTTCTTCATGGAAGTTCACAACAAATTTACCAGGATGTGGCGTGCCCCCTACTTGGCGGGCATTCATTCCTCCACTCCTGCCGCCCTCACTTCCAGTGGTTATAGCAAGCTCCCCCCTCTGGAAGAGGTGGTTGCTGCGCATCTCTGCCCTCCATCGGCCCTGGGATTGGAGGCCCATGCGGTGCATCCATCCAAGCCCTACAGGACCACCTCTGCTTTAGCAGGCAGGGCTTATCGTCGGCTGGCTCAGCGCTTCATACAATGGCAGTGCTCCAAGTTTTTTATGCCAAACTTCTCAGTACAATGGACGAGTCCAGCCCAAGTTCTGACGCCTTTAAGGAGCTGCGCACATGACTGACCTAGCTCTGCACACTACAAAGGCCACTGCATAGGCAACTGACAAGACCATAGCCAATCTGGTGGTGCTGGAGCGCCACCTCTGATTGAACTTAAAGGGGACATCAGATGCCCATATTCCACAAGTTGGTGTGATTCTTTAGAGTCTTCATGAAATGTCTGCAACATACTTTGGTT
>NW_015786330.1:0-1969 GCF_001515625.1 Sinocyclocheilus rhinocerous | reverse complement strand
GACAACTGCGTTGATATTAAATTTGATGAACTCTAACATATTGATGAAAATTAACTATACAACATATTAAAAATGTGACTATAACACATGCAACAGCAAATAGGCTAACAAAAAAAAAAACTGAAAAAAAGAGGAATAAGAGGAACATTTAATAATATTTTAAAACTAGTAATATTGTAAATCCCTTTTTTCTGTTTTTGTCTAATCACTTTAAACGAGCTTTAATTGTGACCATATTTTAAAGCTTTATACTCTGCATCTATATTTTGCTGCTGTCATCTTTTTCTCACTCCAGATTCAACTTCATGCCTTGCCTTCCTTTCTGCTTTCTTTTTCTTTTCCTCCGTATCTAATATTCCTGATTGCACATTCATTTCTGATTTGTAAAAAGCCAGTTATACATGTCAATTATAAAACTAGACGAGTAAAGTTTGCAAATGAACTTTGAAGTTGGCTTGAAAAAGCCTTTCGTGAAAGTTTGAAGCAGTTGTAATAGCTTGAAGTTTAGATAGATAGATTAGATTGATGTAGATATCATGTTGTTAGCATGATATAGCACATTGCTAACATGATTTACCTTGTTAGCATGATTAAGATGTTGTTAGCATTTTAACATGATTAACATGCTGATAGCATGATTAACATGTTGTTAACATGTTGATAGTATGTTTCTAGCATGATTACCATGTTAACATGTTGTTAGCATGTTTATCATGTTGCTAGCATGTTGTTAGCATTATTAGCATGTTGTTAACCTGTTTTTGACATGATTAGCATGTTACTAGTATGTTGTTAGCATGATTACCATGTTGCTAACATGGTTACCAAGTTGCTAGCATGTTTCTAGCATGATTATGATGTTACGAGCATGTTTCTAGCATGATTAGCGGGTTGCAAGCATGTTGCTACCATGATTAGCAAATTGCTAGCATGATTCTAGCATGATTAACATGTTACTAGCATGTTGCTAACATGGTTACCAAGTTGCAAGCATGTTTCTAGAATGATTAGCATGTTTCAAGCATGTTGCTAGCACGATTAGCAAGTTGCAAGCATGTTGCTAGCATGATTATCAAATTGCTAGCATATTGCTAGCATGACTACCAAATTACTAGCATTTTGTTAGCATGTTTCTAGCATGATTAGCATGTAGCTAGCATGTTAACATGATTAACATATTGCTAACATGAAGGGGGGAAAATCCAGCAAAAAAAAAACAGCTAACACCAAGTAAAACCAGCTGATTTAGGGGGAAGACAGCTTTAAACCAGCTGATTTAGCAAAAGAACAGCTAAAAAACAGTTAAAAACAGTTAAAACCAGCTGAATCAGTAAAAAAAAATGGTAGAAACCAGTTAAAACCAGCTAAACCCAGTTGATTTATCAAAAAGGCAGCTAAAAATCCAGTTAAAACCAGCTAAATCTAGCTGAATCAGAAAAAAAAAAACAGCTAAAAGACAGCTAAAACCAACCTTGGCTAGTTATCTAGTCTTAGCTGGTTTAATGGTTGGTCTTTTAGCATGTCTCCCAACTTGACCAGGTAAGACCAGCCTGACCAGATAAAACCACTTTAAAACCAGCCTGAGAGATCAGCCAAAGCATCCCACCAGCTTAGGCTGGTTCTAGTTGTTTTTTCAGTAGGGAGCTGTTAAGATTTGCTATAGCAATAGACAGCTTAAAAACATCAAGTCTCCTTGTATAAAAGTTTTCACCCCCTATGGGATTTTGGGTGGTTTTGATATTCTGGTTTTCGAAAACCGTGAGCCGGATCAGCTATAAAAGATATAATAACTAACTTCAGAATAGTCTGAAGGTCTGGGCCGAGATTGGTGGTTGTAGCTTTAAAGCTCTAGGAGGAGATACAGTCTCAATTGTATTGTAGATCAGTAAGTTGGCTTTTTCAAGCCAATTTAAAAATGACTGAATGTCAGTTTATTTAATGAATATGATTAGAATTAGTGAAGGTTCAA
>NW_015786329.1:0-1968 GCF_001515625.1 Sinocyclocheilus rhinocerous | reverse complement strand
CTTTTTTTTAGACTTTTCCGACAAAGGCAACAATTTCAGCATTATTCTCTTGGTGTAGTATAGTATCAATTTATGCACCTACAGTCTAACAGAATGTTCTCAGTATAGCTACTAACCTTTTGTTCACGTGTCTTGGACACATATTGTACTGGAAAAATGTCCAATGTGCTGTGATACTGGCAAGCTGTAAAGAAAAATAAAGAAATGGTGTAAAGGCAATCAAAACACATTTTCAACTAGTATTACATTAATAGTTTTATAATTGTTATCAGGCCTGTATGTAATAAACTAGCAATAAGAAGATAGCACACTGTGGGCCAAAAAGCTATTATATTACAGGTTCAAGATTATTGTGTTTTATTAGATTAAGATTAGTTAAGAGTTTACGATTTATTTTTTATTTAATTTGAATTAAAAATACTTTGTAGCATTTTTCCTACCATCATCCTTGTTTTGCCTTCTTTTACTTCTTTTCTTTTTAGCTGTAATTTTGACAGCTGACTTCCTGTATAGAGAAACAAAAAACCTGTGTCAATTGCAATAGAGGTGTGTGGTGTTTGCCTTGCAAGCCAGGTGAATACTTGTGAGTACACTGCAATGCAGGACGATCTGTTGACGCTTTCTCTGATGACTTCACCGTTGGGCGCAGCCACCTTGCATTATGGCACACTGGATGCCAAAATGCTGCCATACAAATAACTCCACATTGTACGAAAAAGTAGAAAAAGAGCAACTTGTAAAATACCATCTGACTTCTGAGTCTAGTGTGGTGTGCTACTCCTCTTTGTACATAGACACTTTCTTTACCATTCTGTATCTCATATTCCACATAGTTAAGATTGCCCTTATTGCTCTGCATCTTCTATTCTGTATTGGTACTTACCTGCTTGCTGCTACTACTTACTTCTTTGCCTCATTTTCTTTTTTTCCCACTTCATCTGTCTGTTCTCTCTCGTCTGCCTCCATCTCTTCTGTCTCCATCAGTCCCAGTTCTTCAAAGTCTTTTTGTCCCTCCATCTCTCCTCTGTCCACTCTCTCACTCTCTACTCTGTCTTCCTGTGCCTCTATCTCCATCTCCTACATGTCCCTCCTCTCAGTCTCTTCTATTTCACGTTGTTTCCCCTGTCCTCTCTGGTCTTCGTCATCTATTTCTTTTTCTGCCTCATCTTCTTCCCCTGTCCTCTCTTGCTGCCCCACCTCCTCTCTTTCAGGATCACATGCTTTGATTAAAAAAAAAAGACATTTAAGGTGCAGTATATGGTTCAAAATGTGAGTAACCAAAGAAATATAAAACGTTTAAGACAAAAAATATTAGTAGAACAGAATTACCAATCACCAGCAATCTAGATTGTGTGAAAAATTATCTGTACTGACATTTAAATCTGATCCATCTGGATAGGTACACAATACAGGATCAATCTTAATAAAGAGTCATGAATGTACTTATGTTGTGATGTGACCTACCTTCTAACAAACCTTCAAATAGGCACACTATCTTCTCCAGGACCGCATGTGCTACGACTGGCAGCTCAAAGGGGCACTGGAGCTGGGCCATCCACTTTTTATTTTGCGGCCTGTATTTTCCCCACAGCAGGAGAGGAAAGTACCCAAGGGCCTTCAGTTTCTCCACCTTAACATTGAAAAGCATATAAGCAAACACAGAGAGATTTCCAAGGCAGGGTTACAACAGCAAGAAAGACATTATTATTATTATACACATACAAGCGATCTTTAAAAAAGAGAGTGGGCAGCCCACTATCCCTAGGATGTGTTTTTATAAGGGTGAACCACCAGAGCAACTCCTTTCTGGGGTAACTGTGGCATATGCAAATGTGTCTTTTCCTGTAAGAAATCAAACTTTCTCTCTGAAAGATTATTTACTGCCCCTGCATCAGCAGCAGCCAGTGATTTATACCTACTCTACTGCATGACCAGTGAACCAAAAGAAAAACCTCTTAGTGTGAAGTT
>NW_015786328.1:0-1968 GCF_001515625.1 Sinocyclocheilus rhinocerous | reverse complement strand
GAAAATCGATGAATTCTAAGTCAGTTAAATGTCCTACGGGTGTCAAAACCTCCATCCTCAAGTGCCTGATGTTATTTAAACAAGGTTTGTCAGTGGTTACTTTTTTAGTAGGATTTTTTTATGGAACAGTGGAAGACTGGCGTGGTCAAACCCGCACTTCATCTTCGTTCAACTTTCATTTTCTTCAGACTGCAGAAAGCAGCGTCTCATTCTGCTACACTTGATAATGACTTTAATGCAAAGTTTGTGATAAATCTTGCACTGCGCAGAAGGACAAAATGCCTTGATATATGTCAATTCCTGTCATCTTTCTGCTCAATTTCTGTTGTATCAAGTAATGACTTGCTTTGTCATAGAGGTAATACGGATTTGGGCTACTTTTCGAAGCACCACCTATGCAGACTGTTTGAGAAAAGATGGATAATATCAGTGTAATTCAAGAAAGGGATGCATGAGACTTGAATAAGTTGATTTTGCCAGTTTTGGATATCGCTACACTGACAGATTTTAATTAGAATCAAGTCTTTAGCAGGCTTTTCTTCAGCAGGTACTTTTTATTCAGCTAATAGAAGTCATCTCAAGCCTTGTTCATCTTGAATATTCATGCAACTCCTGCTGGCATTTACATCGGCCAGCCCTTTGAAGTCCTTTTTATGAATGGATAGTTATATCAAGAAAAATAGACACTGACGCAACAAAAATGACACCAGTGCTTAGAGATTTAGCATCAGTGCTGTTATACAGACTTGAAACCTACTAATTGGATTTTTGATTTACATAACGATCAAATGAGCAAAATGAATACTTAAGTACATGTGGATTTGCAAGGCTCTGGCTTAGTAGGAATTAACAGTTATTTGTATCAAAGTTAACTTTTGCTGGCTTAACTTTAAAAGTTTTCTGCTTAGAGTTTTATTTGTATGTTCTTGACGTACAAACTGCTTTGGAGTAACATACCACCAAATAATTTTGATGTAAATGTTGATGACACAGTATTTCTAATTTAATAACTTATGACATTATGAAATTGATTGAGGTATGTTCCTCGTGAGTCAATAAAAGGATGCTGGCGTTTTTAAATCCGCTGGTTCAAACAGACTGGACTGCTGTATCATCAGAAGAGCCCTGGAGATTAAACAACCGTCTCTAAGGGAAGATCCTACTGAAATCCACCCCAAACATCTGTAGTGACTAGCTAGTATGCACTGTTATTAAATGGAATGGATTTCTTTCATTACAATTTTTTATAACATGGGTGGGGATGGAGTCAGAAAATGGGTTGCGAGACTGTCCACATAAAATTGTATAAAATGTGACTTAGCAAACATATTTTTCCCTAGTGCTAAAGTCCTACCTCTCAAAATCCATATTTAGATTTTTAGCAACGAAGCGTCCTGTTCAAAATCTCATGCTATAGCATGTTTCTGGTAGATATCTATGCACTATTCCTTATTCCGTATTGTGTATGTTTTTCCCTTCCCAAATGGTTTTGTAAAATGAATTCTTGTTTACGAAATTATATTTATGATTGTGGAAATAGAATTGTTTTGATTATTTCTATTTTACTTATTGAATGCTTTTGTTCGGTTATTATTTTAATTGGAGATTTTTCCAAAACAATGTGGCAGGTTATATTTTATTATGAAGTGCATTGTGACATTAATAATGTCTAATACCTTTTAACTTGATATGTAAACTCTGCTTCATTGACTTGTAAACTGTCAATGAAACTTTGATCTGTGATAATTAACATTCAATATCTGTTAATAACCCTGAAACGCAAAACCAGAAACGCATCCTAATTTTCTTTATGCAGCTTTACAATATCTGAAATTTGTTTAATTGTGACTTTTTTTTCTTTTGTAAATTTGAGCTCAACCCTCTCTCTATTATGGATGTCTTTTGAATTCTGTATACAGGGTGTGGTAGTTTGATGTAAAACATTGCTGACTCTATACCTGAGGAAAA
>NW_015786327.1:0-1967 GCF_001515625.1 Sinocyclocheilus rhinocerous | reverse complement strand
TTTTCATTTAGCCTAGTTTAACTCGATATACTAAAATAAATATAACTAAAACTGAAATAATAAAATCGATAAAATATTATTTTGGATTAACAATTAATATTATAAATGTATAAATATACAAAATTACTAAAACTTTAAATAAAGTTGAATGAAAACTGAAAATAGATAATATTTCAAGATATTAATAAAAACTACAATAGTATCTAAATGATAGCAAAATAACACTAGACTTGGACTACACTCACGAAAAGCAATTTCAAAATTAATTTAATAATTTAAACTTTAAGAATTTTCAAACATTAACGTTCATGAAAGATGAACATTAATTATTCCGTGATTTCTAAAGGCCTGAACATGACACTTTGAAAATTTCCTGATATTTACAAGTTTTTGCACGACTATGGAAACACTGCATGGTACCAGCATGATATTTTAGGATAGAACCACAGGTCTTTGGGCATATACCTTTAGAAAACCATACTTTGGACATGTGCCACGGTATTATTTGAAGTGACATGCAAATACATTGGTAAACATACAATTGGGCACGATGGTTTTACCATCTGATACCATAGCTGAACTATGGTATTGACAGTACTTTTCTGAGGGAGGGGAGAGAAAGTGTGCTAAATACATTCCCATAACTTTCCATTATTAAAATCCACGACATGCTATTAAATCCCATTACTTACAACCAAGTTTTCCATTATAGTAGAAACAAAGTACAGTACAACAGATAGGACAGCTAGGCAGGTTTCACCTCATGCCAATCTTTCAGTCAGCGTCATATACTCACAGGCGATGTAAGCAATGAGAGCGAGGGCGATCAGGATCTTCATCGTTCTTCTGTTAATGACTGTGATCATCCAGCTCATCCTCCAGCACACACGGCATTGAGCTCTTCCTCACCACCACTGCATCTCACTCTCATCTATCTATCGCACACTCTTATAACTTGCATGAGATTCAAGCCTTATACTTACTAATAAACGCTGCACTGTTATAGTACCCAAACATACAGGATAACTGAGTTATTACTGACTAATCCGGTGAAATACGAACGTTTCTATATAAACGCCTGCCCTAAGCTAACCAGGCTAAATTCTTCCCCCAAACAATTTCGACGTTTAAACAATATCTGACAGTTTAAGTAGTCCAACGTGTTTCTGTTCAGCAAGCATTCGGCTGAATCCAGTTTATCGCTTAAAACAGTAAAAAGGCATTTTGGTTGGCAGTTATTTATCTGAGGTCAGTTAACGTTAGCCATGAACCGTTAGCGTCATGACTGCAACCTGCAGCTAGAGATGCTAACTGACTACTATAATATGGTGCAATATCACGGCTGTCTGTTTAAATCCTCTGTCTAGTCCAAGGATCGCGGATGATTGATAATTTAATGTCATTAATCAAGAGTTCAAGCGATAGAGCGACTGCACACCATATTCTCAGAGCAGGATAACATGAGTGATGCATTCTGCTATCGATTAACCACCCTGCCGCGATAGCAAGAAATTAAAACTATTTTGTTTTCTGCTCAAATTGATGCAAACTATCAAACGAGCTCGTGTAAACATGTTGATATTTTATTTCTGCTATAGGTGAATATAAAAAGGCACAGGCTTTATCGGTATGTTTTCTTGTGCGATGTCAGAGGAAAGTAATCAAGCACAGAAATTATTCACCATGAGAACAGTGGCCCATTCACGAATAACATGAGTGGAGCGATGTTAAAGTGCAGTGATTTTCCACGTTGACTCATACCCCTGTGCTTCGTTTGACTATTTTTTGGTCTTTGGATAGCCTTAGGAGGAAAATAGCACAAGGTTTCTTCTCGATAAAAAATAAAGCATGCAATTGGCAACTTTTCTCGCAGAACCCCACACTGTGTCAAAATTATCTATTGTGCGCTAAATGAATGAATGAATGAATGAATAAATAAATACACTGACAGTTATTGAAATTACCAT
>NW_015786326.1:0-1891 GCF_001515625.1 Sinocyclocheilus rhinocerous | reverse complement strand
ATTATTATTATTATTATTATTATTATTATTATTAGTGATATTATTATTACTAATGTTTTAAATGTTTTGCTGCTTAATTTTGTGGAAACCATGATACATTTTAGGACTCTTTGATAAAGGCAAAATTGTAAAAGAAAAATATTTATTTGAAATAGAAATTATTTGTAACAATGTAAAAAACAAACAAACAAAAAAAAAACTTTGCTCTCATTTTTTTAGCAGTTAAATGTTTCCTTGCTAAAAGAACATTAATTTCTAAATCAATCAATCAATCAATCAGTCAATCAATCAATCAGTTTCCTGTGTTTCTTTATCAAGGGTTGAAGACCCCTGATTTGAATTTCTAAATTATTACTGCATGGATCTAATCCTGTACAATAAAGAAACCAAAACTGGTAAGCAAAAAATCTATGGTCCCTATGCATAGTATATACATTTTTCTCTGTGTATAGAATGCTATTTGCTTTGTGTCAGTGTGCGAAGCTGCTGGACAGACACATGACAGCCTCAAAGAACCTCAGACATGTCGATAAGCCAGTGAGCTTCTTGTTCTTTTTTTCCAAAACTGAAACTTGAAGATTATTTGAAGTTGCACACTGTATGCGATGATATTGTATGTTTTTGCAGAAAAAATTAGCACATTAAACCTATTATTTCACTTTGTGGGCTCTTTTAAACACTGTACACACAGATATTTCTGAGGGCAGCTCCACCCAAGCATATAGTCCCCTAAAAATGGGGACCGTCCCTTAAAAAAGGCACATGCTCATATACTGAAAAACTGATGAACGGATTCTTGGTAATGATGCACAAAATAACAGCCATTTGACCTTCTTGTGTTTCTTCAATTGTTCTGAAACAAGACAAGATCAATTCTTGACTTCATCCTCTGTTAACCTGAGATGCATTTGATTGTGACTCCTATTGTCTGTAAGTCACTCAAACACCCACTTGCCATCTTACAAAGCCCTTAAAACATGCTTAAACATTTGATAAGGATTTGAAACATTGTTTCTGTTGTGTTGCTAAGGCGCGGACACAATGCAAACGCAGGGATAAACCTGACATGAATTAGAGCACGTTTATACATGTGGGTGACTTGGCAGCAGTAACATCCACAATTTTAGGGGTTGCGTGGCATATATCTTCTGAATATATTTCTTTTTCCATTCATTTGAAAAACGTGTGACGGGGAATCGTAAATCACATGATATACTTCAGGGTGCTGGAATGGCGGAGCAAGATTTCACTAATTCCTTCCCTAAGGGGAAAATGCGGTATCTTCTGCGGTGGGTTTTGGTGAAAGATGAACATATTAGTTGTAGTAATAGATTATAAGACACAGTTTTCTTGGAACGGTTATTAGCAGGAAACATGAAATATGTTTGTTATGAGTAATCACATCTTACAGAACTGTATACATAACATTCACCGCAATCAGGCATAGCAAAAGCTGCTCTTCTGTTTAATAAAATAACACACTTTAGGCTATGGTAGTCGTTTTTTGATCTTTTTTTGGCTTTAGATTTTTTTTTAAAAAGCTAGATATAGTGTTCTTTTGTTGTACTTCCTCTTTTCTTTTTCATTTTTTTATGATTAAAGGCGGCAGCACAAAGAAGAGGCATATAAAAGGCTAGTTCACTACGTGCACAAAAACATTAGTACTTCTACTGGTGTTCCCTACAAACATTAGTGCCGTGATATTCCCTCAGAGCAGCTCATTTTTGGTCCGTCCCTTGAAACGTTTTCCTTTACTGTTTCACGTCCTCCCCCACAAGCCAGTAAAGGCATCTTTTTATTTCCTTTAGCTTTTGGTTATTTTTCAGCCAAGAAGCTCACTGTACACAAGCCCCCTCTCTCTCTCTCTCTCTGTGTGTGTGTGTGTGTGTGT
>NW_015786325.1:0-1967 GCF_001515625.1 Sinocyclocheilus rhinocerous | reverse complement strand
GACTTTATCTCACAATTCGGACTTTTTTTCCCGCAATTGCGAGTGTACATCTTGCAGTTCTGACTCTTTTCTCAATTGCAAGTTATAAAGTCAGAATTGCAAGATATAAGTTTGGACTTTTTTCACATAATTGCGAAATTATATCTCGCAATTGTGACTTTTTTTTTCTCAGAATTGTGAGTTATTAAGCAAAAACTCAGATATAAACTCGGATATAAACTCACAATTCTGAGAACATATCTAGTCTTTTTTTTTTTTCCCCTCAGAATTGGACTTTATAATTCACATTTGTGAGTTTATATTGTGCATTTCGGAGGAAAAAGTCGCAATAGCAAGTTTTTATTGCGCATTTCTGAGGAAAAAGTCAGTCTTGCGAGAAAAAATTAAACAAAATATGTTCCAGTTCATTATCATAACATGATATCCAAGTTGGTTGTTCTGTTGGTTTATGAACAAGAAATTGCAGTTTGTTCTGTTTTTTTTTTCTTCACAAACATGATGTCCCAGTTCATTCAGTTTCAAAAAAGATATGTCGCCACTTCATTCAATTCATTGTCGCAGTTTGTTCAATTTGTTCAGTAACAAGACATGTTTCAGATGTCTCATGAAATGACATCCCAGTTTGTTCAATTTGGTTGAGTCTAACTCAGACTCAAAACACAGACTCGTTGAGTGAAGGGGAAATCGTTTAAGGCTTTGATGCATGGTTGTGAACGAGAAAGAGCTGTTCAAAAACTTAAGAACCATACATAGTTGAAACCCCACTAATGCTGATGTCTGGAGAGGAAAGGGTGCGGACACCGCAGACTCAGGACAGATGACTCATGGATTTATTAAGGCATGTTACGACCTGTTTTACTGTCCTCTGCATTAAATCCACACAATACTCAAGCGTCCATGTGCTTTACTCTTTTAGTATCTTGTTAAATTTAGATGTGTTGTTTGTTTTCGCAGCCGGACTACTACTTTGAGTACATGGAATGTGACAGCACCGGGTCCAGATGGAGGGTGGCCATTCCTCTGAATCCAGGAGAGTGTACAGGACTACCAGAACCCGTGCAGGGCACCGACTGCAGTAGATTCACATAGTGTGTTAGACAGACGGGAAGTTTAATTTGAAATGACAAGGGACTTTGGGAAATTGACATTGCTTATTTATTTGCATGTTCATGCATGAATGTGTACACTAATGTGATTCCATGCATTTTGAATGTCAAGTGTGTGAATTAGAACAGCATTTTTGTCACCCCCTTATCAGCACAGAGGAATTTCCTCTTGGACAGAGTATGCTCAGTGGCCCCAGAGTAATCATTCCCAAAACCAGTTCTTGGCCCCTATATTTTATTTCTAGTCATGTGTAATATGAACAAAAGGTTCATAGTTTGAAAAATGTCCCTTTTTGCTTTAATAAATGTCTGATGTTTTATTGTGCACATTATTAATATCTTCATAAATATTCATCAAAACGTTCTCTGCCCCTGAAATTATTTTTGCTTTCTTCTGACACAACAAAGACTACAGTGGTGGAAAAAAAATGAACAAATAAAATTTTCTCATGACTTAGTGAGATCCCTGTGTATAAAATAGTATAAAATAGGTCCCACTCATTACCTTATTTCTTGCAAATTATTCATTTTTAAAATGTGTCTCATCATGGAAGTTAAAAGCTTGGAATTCTGTTGAATGTTGACTGTAATAATTATTTTTTTATTACAGGAAAGCTGTCATTATTGATTTTAAATTGACAATTACACTGAAGTTTATATGTACTTTGTTATGATATCAGTCATTTCTTCAGAGGAATATTATGATAGCTTGCATATTTATTTATTTATTTATCAAAATAAGCTGACATGGCATTAAAAACAAAATGTATTTATTTATTTTAAATAGACAAAGAGCCTGGTATGGTGTTTAAAACAACAACAACAACAACAATTTAAATTAATTAAAACAGCCAAAGAAGC
>NW_015786324.1:0-1967 GCF_001515625.1 Sinocyclocheilus rhinocerous | reverse complement strand
ATCATGCAAAGTTACAAGACAGAGGGAATACATGTAAGTTGCTGATGGATGCAAGGTTTAAAACGAAGTTGCAATGCAGCAGCTGCAGGACATGCACAGCTGCTAAACAAGTTGTAACAAGCTGAAACAATTGCATGGTCAAACATGTTTCGGTGGTATAAAATAGGTCACAGACACAGTAATAGAGAGCTTTTAAAGGCCTGGTATAAGTTAAAAACAACATTAATATGCTGATTCAGAATTTTGTGAAATATGAATGTAATACTGATGCTTTTGTTGTTTTTTTCCCTGCTTTACTATCTATGTCCAATGCAGGTTTTCTTTCGTGGAGCTACTGTCAATGCTATCAGAGGATTTCCAATGTGTGCAACCATGTTTCTTGGTTATGAGCTTTCCCTCCAGTTTTTCCGCAGTTTCTAACACAGACTTCCAGAAATGATTTTAGGGGATTCATGATTTTAATGGCATGTTAGAGACTTACATGTGGCATGAGTTCATTGTTGATACAATGAAGAGTATCAGTGAAGCTTTTAGGGTTTTCTTATATTAAGAAAATAGTGGAAAATAGGTTTGAAAATATTTTGGTTTGCTCAGATATTTTAATATAGGATTATGCATCATCTGCATGTACACTAATTTCTATTTTGCTCAAAGATACCTGTCCTATTATACATGTATATCTATTCTGAATTTGAAAGTGGTCACATTTATACATTATCACCTAATAAACCATTAGTCTTTGCTTGAATGAGTTTTTATCTACTTTTCCATCTTTTTAAATGTTCATTAGACTGTCAGTGCAGTGTGCCTTTAAAATGAATATCTGCTAATGCAATATTATTCAAATATGTGAATACATCAAATGATATAGTGAGGTAAAGTGTCTGCTAACTTGTTTGTATGAATCAATTTCAATCTAATACTGATGTATTATACTTGATTAATTTTAATGAGATTTTATATTTGTAGAAATATCTCTCAAGATGTAAGTTTTGAAAACACCGCCATATGAAAATAGATCAATTTTCTGCAACCTCCACTATCCTATTATCATCTTCTTATTATGGAACTGGGAATATCAGGTCTAGAAGAGAAATGTAAAAGTACAGGTGTTGGACAAATAATGTGAACACCAGGGAAATAGCCAATATTTCATTATTATGGTGTTTTACTATTTGCCTTGAACACAGCCTCCAGCCTTCTTAGATTAGATTCATATAACTTTTAAATAGTCTCCATTTTAATGTTCATCTTGGTGCTCATAACTGTCCAGGTTTTATGACATCGAATGTTAGCATTGCTGTCTGTGATTACAGATTTAGCAAGATTTAGCTTGAATGTGAATATTGAGGTTTGCTGTCACTTTTCTGCAGTATTTCTGTGTTGTTTGGACACAATTCTTCTTGGTGTTCGATGGTCCCTATCCACTTTCGGTTTTCGCCCACTTCTTTGCTTATGAATTTTTCCATGCTAAAGACATTATAAAGACTGCTGCTTAAAACCTGGGTTGTTAAGGTGACAGACGCTCCTGCCAAACAGACTCCATGAATTGCCCTTCTTGGACGTCTAAAAAGTCAGCCATTTCACTGGGTGCTTGTACAAAACACGGCTCAACACATACTACACCGATATACAGAGAATACATACATTGTCAAGATAAATGAAATATAATTGCATTTGCAACATTTGTTTTTTCTCTGTAGCTTCCACAAATTATATTAACTCTTGTAATAATTAGTGATCACATTATTTTGTCTAACCCCTGTATATAAAATGAAAGATTTTGATGTTGCTTCTGATACACTACGTGGCGCTGTTTCATTATGTCGGGAAAATCGGTAGTAATATTATGGAAATGTAGAGAAAAATGTTTCCACTAGATGGTGACACTGTATCTAAAACAAACTTGTGAGACCAAACCTTTCTCCGTGGCATTGTTGAGGGCTCGTCGGGCTGAAAAAAAAAAA
>NW_015786323.1:0-1967 GCF_001515625.1 Sinocyclocheilus rhinocerous | reverse complement strand
TGCTAATTCAGTAAGAAGAATGAGGTACACTACCATTTAAAAGTTTGGGGTCGGTAAGATTAAAAAAAAATAGTTTTATCTTATGCTCACCAAGGCTGCATTTATTTAGTCAAAAATTCAGTAAAAACACTAATATTGTGAAATATTTTTACAATTTAAAATAACCTTTTTTTTTCAAAGAAAATTTATTCTGTGATGGAAAAGCTGAAATTTGCAGGCTTCAGTGTCACATGATCCTTAAGAAATCATTCTAATGTGCTGCTTAATTATGTTTATTCAAGATTCTTTGACGAATAGTAAGTTCAAAAGTATAAGATTTATTTTAAATATAAATATTTACTGTCACATTTGACATTTGTCACAAACTAATGCATCATAAAAGTATTAATTTATTTCCCCCCAAAAAGAAATAAACAAAATAAAAAATTACTGACCCCAAACATTAGTACATTTTTTTAATCAATTTTTTTTTATTTTTTATTAAAGGATCTCCTTGAAGGCAACCAAATATAGCCTAAATGTTAACATTAAAACATCAGTAGTCACCTCTCAATCACAATGCCAATGTCATGATCTCATGAAAACACATTATGTTAACTACAACATGACACCAGTCCTCTGCATATGGATTTTGTTCATTCTGAGTGTCCTTGGCTTGTCAAGAGGTGGACAATTCTGAGAGCAAAAATGCATTAAGGGTTTAACACACTTATAATAGCTGACCGGCATACTGACACGGCACTGAGCATCAACAAAGTCATTTGACTTCCACTCATATCTCTGCTAATAAGCAAAGGCAAATGACATAATGGTATGGAATCTGTGAAGAGACGGTCAGACAATGTTAATATAATTAGCTTCATTAACATTCCTGCATCTCGTTATTAATGTTCAGGTGCCGTCCTGTTGAGTGCATAACTGAAATCGATCATTAATCCAGTGAATGAGTGTGCAAGCAGATGCACTCAGACTTTGACATCACAAGGTCAATATGCAAAGCAAATTCATCATGACTCAAGTCAATGCTCACAATATACTGATGCTCTACAGTCATTTTCACCTTTTAAAACACCCATCTGAATTATAATACAAGCAGTACTAATATTCAGTAGGGCTGGGCAATATAAAAAAATATATATATATAAATTCTGTATAAATGCAGATACTTTTTATGATATTTTGTATATTTTAGATTTTTTTTTTGCCAGTTTCTCTTGAAAAAGTTAAAATGGTAATTTTTTTATTCCATAAAAAAGATATGATCTGGATAAATCAGCTATTGTTACAAAGTATATACTAACTGTTTACTGCAAAATCAGCATTAGTTAAAAAAAGTGACCACATATTTCTTTTTACTAAATTAACACAAAATGAAAGGCATCAAAGGTAGCCTGATAGTACCAAAATAAAAATATGAAATATGAAAATTATACAAAAAGTTGTGGTTGCTGCAACAACAAAGAGAGTTCTATAACAGAACAAGAGGCAGATCTTGGTCCAATCTGTCAGTCATGAGACAAAAAACTCGAGTGAAATAGTTTTTAAATATTATCATGATATACACAATATTGCCAAGGTTGATATTAGATATTGCTATAATATCGCTAATATTCGCAATATATGTATTGCACAGCCTTAGTATACAATTTACAAATGTCCTACATTATGGACTAAATGTTATACTGTTGTACAAAAAATACAATAGACCTTAGTAAGAGTAGGGCCATATTTAATTTTTGACTGGAATGAATTGCATAGTTTTTGACTATGCAATTATCAACTGATTTAATATGAACTGCCATCGTGTCCCAGTAAACAAGCATTAACGTGTGTAAGTGCACAGAAGGGCATGTTTCAGTAAGGTCATTAATGTCTGTAGAATGACTGAGGCTGCAGTTGGAAATCATGGGGCCTTTGGCACAATGGGATTATCTCCTATGTGTGAGTAAGAAATGAATGTCTCTATG
>NW_015786322.1:0-1944 GCF_001515625.1 Sinocyclocheilus rhinocerous | reverse complement strand
ATAGTAAGAATATTAATTGAATTTAACTAACAGTGTTATATTTCATTCTTAAACTCTAAATAAATCTTAAATACTATTATTCTTACATTGAGTTTGATTTTCCATTTTATGCTATGGAGACTTGAAAAACTATGTGCAATATGTTTCCATATTTTCTAGCAGTAGTTCAACTCGTATGAAAGGCAGTAAAACACAAGTTTGAAATTCTTAAATGTTGCAATTAACATGAACTAACATTATAATGTGCTTTAGAAGTATTTTTCATTGTTACTAATGTAGATAATTAATGTTAACAAATGGAATATTTATTATAAAGTGTTACTGATTGCGTTTTTATTGTTATTTTGCTCGAAAAAAAATGTTAAAGATTTTAAGATTTAAAGAAAAGAGTTTATGTGAGAATTTTGTTGAAATGAGTTGCACTCTGTGTATGTATTTGTGTGTGTGTGTGTGTGTGTGTGTGCAGCTAGTGATTTGTGTTGGTTAATCATCCACCTGCTGCTGCCTCAGGTTTCCTTGCACCAAGTACACACACACACACACAACACAAACAAAGACTTATAAAGGTCAACCATTACCAGGCAGGTACAATGAGATATGTAACATAATGTTAGCTGGAAAATGAATAATCTTTTTCCACCCTCTGGATCGTTCATTTTCTCTGTCTTGCCACTGATTTTCACTTCCTGCAGTTTTCTGTATATCTGTACGGAACAAGGAAACTTCCAAAAAAGTCTCACTTCCAGAAACACATGTGGGCCTAAAAATGCTTCTCCAAGTCTTTAGTTGTCCCCAGTGATTTACCTTAATATTAAAACGTTCAATCAATATTTTAACTGAATTAATTGACATCATATGGCGATTAATTAATTAACAACCCTAACCCTAACAGGGAAGTTGTCACAACAAAAGCTAATAACTGTAATGTACACAGAAACTGACTTTAAAAAAAAAAAGAAAGAAAAAAAACCTACCCTGAGAAGTATTTGCTAGATGAAAAGCACGACAATTGCGCCATATCAAATGAAAACCCTGTCACTGCAGTCCACAGCCGTCCGTTTTGATACAGCTGATGCATGAACTCTGCGTTTTCAAAACAGGTAATAATCTGAACCCCTGCGTTCTGTACATTACAGAAGTTTGAGTGTAAATTGATGCTTCGGTTGGAGTGGCTGGAGAGGCACACAGTCGTCTCGGTGCTTTAGACAGCTGGGCTCGCATCTCGCGCAAGAACGGCGTATTTTCAGAACAAGTTAAATAAATTAAACTTTTAAAAACGCGTCTTGAGATACTGCGTTGTTTTGTTTTTTTTTTCATTCCGCATCACTGCGTCTCAATGTGTCGTGCTCTTTACGTACGAGTCAGGGGACATCATTATTACGTTCTTTTTTTTTTTTATCGTGCTACAATTAATTGCATGAAATTGACAGCTCGGCTTATATCGCCACTTATAGCCTACTACTGCTACTTGCTACTTGCTGAATCACATTTTTCGCCTTGCCCTCGTTCTCTCTTTACTTGATTAGTTTCTGGCAGAGATCCATCATTTCTTCTCTTTCTCTCTCTCGACCTCTCCTTCCTCCCCAATTCTGCTGAATCGTCTTTTATTGTCATCCGCACTCTTCCACTGACCCCACTTCCACCATGAGTCTATCCCCAATTTAATGAACTGACAACCAGCAGTTCGTTTAGGAAGTAAGTTGTCCTCCAGAATATGCTTTTTTTTGTACTAAATAGTACATTATAGTTATTATTTAAGTTTAATCAAATTAACCCTTTAATTTCAGGCTGTATTGGCTGTTGTTGCCACCGTCCCCCTTTTTAAACTTTCGAATGAGTGATCATAGAAACATACATCTCTACAGATGTATTTTTTAAATAATGTTTATTAGTTGTTTGGCCTGGTCCTCATGGCTTTTGATTAGTCAGTCTGCTTTTCTTCCT
>NW_015786321.1:0-1964 GCF_001515625.1 Sinocyclocheilus rhinocerous | reverse complement strand
TTAAATTAATTTTATAAATTTTTAATAAATTTTGTATTTGTTATTATATTTTTACATTTATATTTTATATAAAGTATATAAAATATTTTATATTTTAGAAGAGATTATTTTGATGTTGATATGATATGATATATACAATTGTACAAATTTGTACAAAATTCTATTTTTTTTAATTATTGAGAATTTATATGCTTAATTGTCATAAAATTGCTTTCTCTAAAAACAGTTTTCTGATTTTCTTCATGTAAAATACAATTGTTTTAGTTGTTTGATGAAATGTAATAGATAGATAGATAGATAGATTTAAACTGTTTGCCTTATTTTCATTAAAATATTTAAACATTTGTAATTCATTGTAATTCATTTTACATTTATCATTTTTGTACAGTAACGAGAATTCGATTTTCTGAGAATTGATGGTGAAAATTTGCTTAATTGTCATGAACAAGTATTGCAAAAAAAAAAAGCAAAATAGTTAGATATTTACATTTTCTACAATGAAATGTAATTTCATAAACAATATTCATTTTCATAAACAATAAATTACCCAGCTTTCCAGTCGAAAGCTCATATGTGCACAATAGTGAGCAGATCTGGCTTCATCTTTATCTAGCCATGTGGACACATTTCAGAGGTGACTGTGTAAATAAAGCAGTGTTTCAGAGGCCAGAAACACACACACACACACACACCTTCGCCCCATACTGAGTGTATGAAAGGGGGTCTGTGACCACGCCTGCCCTCGGCCTCCATCAGGGACCATTAAAGAGAGACGCTCAGCTGTCTGTCTGCACAAATGTTTAAAGGGCCAACTGGCCCCATGTTTACTGGCCCCTTTAAACAGACCCTAAGATCCTTTCAGATGAAGTTAATCAACTACAAACCGAAATGAATTTAAAGACTGAAATATGTCAACAGAGAAGGAAGATTTACTGGTGAATATTTTATACCAGGAGAAGCAGCTCTGTTTTGTTGCCATCGAAAATCTTTTTGAGGGACGGAGAGCGTGGAGAAACGTTCAGCCAAATGTGACAGAGAATCAGGCCAAGTTCAATTTACTCTCGAACCATTTTTATTGCAGGTCACAGCTATAAAACTTAAACTGAATATATTCTGCCTGATATAAGCACCTTGTTTTTATGCTGTGTTTTTAGGTTCAGTTTGCGGTTAAATATATTCCAGTATTTATTGTGCCTTTTAATGACTTTGTGTTTTTCTTTTATGACTATTGGTGCTTCAATTATAATGAAATAGAAATTTGTTGTTTTTAATGGAACAGTTCATCCAAAATTAATTTCATAGTCGCCCTCATGTCATTCCAAATCTGCACTCTAAAAAATTATTTTCCAATTTGTAAAGTGAAACAAAGCTTATTGAAGTTCCTTTTACAAGGAAATACTACTTCATTCTTTCTACTTCAACATTTTGATGTTTCTTTATAATTATTTGTGAAATTGTAACGCTGTATGACCGTCTTGCATCCATGAAACACAAATGAAGATATTTTGCAGAATGTTCATGCTGCTCTTTTCTATATAAATTAAATGGTGACCAATGGCTGCCAAAATTAAAAATAAATAAATAAAATAAAAGTATGATAACCACAATCTATTGGATTCTGTACTGTTTAAAAATACAAATTTTTTTTTTTAAAATGTAAAAAATACTTAAATAAAAAAAAAATTACATTTAAAAGCCGTTATTTACAGAAAATCACAGCAAACATTGATTCTTGTGTTTTGTAACCGAATGTGATGCAATTTTGAATATGCCAAAAAAATAATTTTTTTGTGGAAAATCACCCAAATCAGATTTTGTAGACCATTATATATCTAATGCTAAAATGAATTTAGCTTTAGTCTGTACTTCACATAAATTATATATATATATTAGGGGTTGCACCGACTAATCGACTAGTCGGACTTCAATGCTCTGCCATGACGCTTTAAGCTTGACGTCGACTA
>NW_015786320.1:0-1966 GCF_001515625.1 Sinocyclocheilus rhinocerous | reverse complement strand
ATAAAAATATATGTAATACTTTATTATATTTTCAATAATAATAATGATAATACAACTAATAATAATACAGTAAATGTTGTTATTTATTTTTATTTTACATTTTAATTATATTATTTTTGAATTGGGTAATTTTAACCTATGACTATTTAGAAATGCCTATTTTTAGACATTCTTTGTCTGCATAATGTTAATGTAATAAAGGTTATGGCACTAAAAGCAAATTGGGCCTTTTTTTAAACAACAGACTTGGGGGGGGGGCATCAGCATTTGTAGATATGGAAATAAAATGAGTTATGAATGGCATTTAATGTTGACTTAACCTCCCTTAACCTAACTGTTGCAAAGGTGACCACTATTCAGTTTGACTTTCTTTGCACACATTCTCTGTATAATAGCTCAGTTCAGTTATGTTTGAATGTGAAACTGTGCTAACAGTAATCTTTTCAGCCTGAATAAACTGTACGATTGTTGGAGTCATGGCTTTGAGTCACGGTGAACTAAATCAAAACAGTATAGCATGTTTTCTAATGCGTCAGTTAATTCATTTATTTTGCATAAAGTAAAAGTCTTAATTAATCTTGGAAATGTGTTGATCAATTCAGCGAGGTTGGTTCCTCATCAAATGCATCAACATTTCTGCTGTCGTCTGACCGAGGAGAAAAGAAGCAAATGCAAAATCCAGGAGTGAAAACGGCCAGCCCCTTAAAGAGGCATATTTCATACACGGAAGCTTTTATTTAGGCAAGAGATTTGCATTTGAATGAGTTATAACATTAACCTCAGACAGTGTGCTGCTGAAGTGCCACACATTTTGATTGCACTTTTGTCAAATAAAAACAAATGAATGCACAACAGGGCTCTCCAATAATCTCCCTCTTAATCTTCTCAAAGCTGCCGTCCCTTCATCCTTCATTTACATTTCTGTTGTCTTTAACAATTGTGGAAAACAAGTTTTGTGGCAGCGCCTGTGTGATACGCAGAGCATTGTTTCCTCTTGAGATTCTGCCAGCAGCTCATCTGTTATGTTGCAGGCTGCTGCAGCCGTGTGTGGGGGCCAAGCAGTGATTAAACAGTGATCCTGCTCTAAGGGTGGGGGAAAAAAGCAGTAATAGAGCGGCAGCCAGCCGTGATTGATGGTCTGGACTTCAGCTGGCAATAACGTGTCAGGGCAGGACAGCACAGAAATTATTTTTCACGCTTTTCCCAAAAGAGGCCCAAGTTGGAAGCGAATCAAAACTGCGGTGAATTACACTAGTTGGTCATTTGGAGAAAATATTAACATTAAAATGCAACCGTAATGTAAAATATTCAAGAAAAGAGTGTAGGACGAGACTTGATTTTATCAATTGGTTGGATTGTGAAAAGTGGGCGTTTCCATATAGAGCTGGCTGGGTGTGAGTTTTATATGACAGGTGCTTAAACGTTCTGAGAGGTCGAGATTTTGCTGGTTATAGCATGGTTAGCACTGCTATCACAGCTCAGGATATTTGTTTGTGAAGAGTTTTTGGGACTGCTTCTGAATTTGGGATTGCACATTAGCATGCTACTCTTAGTATTTAGTATGCTAGTCCCATACAGAAAAAATGTTAAATGTATTTTCAAATATACAAAAATGGCCGAAAATATGTTACAGATTTTAAAATATGATTATATACTGTACATACCGTTTCAATGGGTTTTAGTTACTTAATTTAATGATTATTTTCCTGGCCATTTTTATATATATTTTCAGTCTAAAAATATTTATATTATCGAAAATATATTCATTAAAATATATTTTGCATTTATCCAAATTTATTGTAAGTTTAGAAATATATTTTCTTGGCCCTTAAAAGAACATTTTGTAATATATTTTGCCATTTGAAGGGTTAAACAAGTATCTGAAATGTGTTTTGGCCAGAATTTACAGCAGAATAGCATGCTACTATTTCTGCCATATAAAGAAATTGTAAGATAGTATGCTAGT
>NW_015786319.1:0-1964 GCF_001515625.1 Sinocyclocheilus rhinocerous | reverse complement strand
ATAATGCTTTTATTCAGCAAATATGAATTAAGTTGATCAAAAGTGACAGTGAAGACATTACAGAAGATTTTATTTTAAATAAATACTGTTCTTTTGTACTTTCTGTTAATCAAAGAATCCTGAACATTGATTTATAAGAGCCATTATTAATAACTGATCATCAAGGGTGTCCTCTGTAGGGGCAATTATATAGCATAGCCACTGAGCCTCTTCTTTTTAATATGCAAAAAAACATTGTCTGGTTTATATGATTGGGAGTCTATACATTCTACATCTATATAATATAATATATAATAAAAAGGTGCTTTCACGTGCACTCATAAATGTATAACAGTGAATAAATGACTGGCTATAACAACTACTTTCTACTTCCTATTTGGACACCCAAACATCACACCTGTATGTTCTTGTTGAATATTTAATTTCAAAACAATATGTATTCATTTGATTTCTCCTAAGCATTCACTCTTCTGGAAAGTTACACTCAACATCCAGTAGATGCTGGAACATGGATGCAGGAATTAGTTTTTTGCTAAAGCAGAAAAATAAATAAATAAATACATATCAGAAAGAACAGAATGAAAATGATCCCAAATTATGAATTAATGTCTGACAGCCATATGACACTACTGAAATCCACAGTTATTATATTTAAGCTATAACTGGTTCTCTTTGAACTTTACTTTACTTTTATTTCGATTTTACCATAAGGGCGATTTTAAGCACTAGAAGCATATCTTCTAGTAAAAATGCTATGTAAAATCTTTGTCTTCAGTCAAAACCTCTAAGAATGACCCTAGATGCATGTGAATAGGTCTTCAGAAATGTCTTAAGGTATTGACACGTGGTTTTATGGTTTAACCTCTATTCTAGAAAAAAGTGAGAGACACTATTTGTCATCGGTTGGCAAATGAACAACCAGTAGAACATATTTCTGGTTTTGGTTTAGCACTTTAGATGAGTTTAACCACACTGTGCAGCTTGTACATTGCTGTTTTTTTAATTAAAAACTATATACAAAACAATGTGTCATTTGTCATGTAGCATGATTCATAACAATAGTAATAATAATGACTAAAAACGTATATATTTCACATAAAATAGATTATGTGAAGTAATAATAATAGACATAAAAATAAACATTCACAATAGAACAGCAGATTTAAGACAGACGGTAAATGTTTTGTTAGATACAAGCATATTTTAAACGAAGCAGGTTTTCACACCAGACTTGATAACTGAAGGACTATTTACCAATAAATGTGATAATGACATTTAATATGTGTCTGTTCACACAATTATCTAAACTGTATCTTTTTCCTGGTCTATACACAAATCCACTTTCCAAATTAGTCTAAAAAAATAAAAAAATAAAATAAAATTTACTGTAAAGAATGACAAAAAGCCCCAGTCTATAATGCTCCTGCATGCTACAATGTAAGGTTATTTATTATACACAATAAACCATATGATATTTAAGAGCATGTTGTATATTCACAGAACGCATGGTTTCTGATGGTTTCACATAAATGTACCTTATTTTGATGTTAATCAGTTTAAGTCTTGGAATTTATATACAACTCGTGTCCACTGAACATCAACATTATAAAAGTGTTTTTCCAACTGTTGGGTTTTTCCATTGGCACAAACTAAGAATGAGACAATGAATTCAACCGTTATTAAATGTTATATGATCAATTCTCAAATTGTAGAGATGACTAAATAATGGAAAATACACAATTACAACAATGTCACCTGTCTATCAGGAAGAGCACTGATATTTTTTAATTATTTAAAAGCTATTTTTCTTAAAGAAGAATAACTCACCGATCAGCAGAACGAGCAGAAGTCCGTTCATCAGAGCAGATATAATGATAATAATCTGCCACTGTGTTTGATTCTGATCAATAAACTCATAAACTGTATGATTGTGACACTCAGTTAGTTGAGCTGCTTCTGTAAAG
>NW_015786318.1:0-1960 GCF_001515625.1 Sinocyclocheilus rhinocerous | reverse complement strand
GTGTGTGTGTGTGTGAGTGAGTGAGTGAGTGTGTTAGTGTGTGTGTGTGTGTGTGTTTTCATTTCTGATCCATGTACAAAAGCTTTGTGTGTATACATGGCATTTGACACGCAGCACTGAGTCTGGCTGTGACATATATATTCTGTACACGCCACACTGAGAGCCCGTAAACTCAGTGATTGAGAATAAAGAGGCTCTAAATGTGCTGAAAGCCGCCTGGATTCTTGAGCCGGGCCGAATGTGGATAATGAGCAGGTTTCGTTAACTGAGCGGAAACAGGAGTTCAATCTCCGAAATTCTCTGAAAGCAAACACACACACAGAGAGAGACTGAGTTTGTGTTTATTTGCGTGAGCGACTACAGTGAGATTCACAGAATAATGTGTAATTTGTCCTCAGAGCGAGGTTATGAGACAGAGACACACACACACAGATGATGGAGTCTGATGAGTCTTCGTTCTGCTCATATACTGTACTGCTCAAGAGTTCATTTTCATAATAAACAGTCTGTTGCACCATACAATGAAAGTCTTGCTCTGTGAATCCTCTCAGCAGCCTCTGACATAAATAAGTTAAAGGACATTAGAATAGGAGACACAATACGTGAATTACACATTTACAATTACAAAATGCAATATTACTAATAGGGCAGAATGCAAGAAACAACATTATTGCATGTATAAAGTAACTGTTACTTATTTGAAAAAGTAACTCAGATGTTTTGTAAATGTAGAAGTACTGTGTTACTTCAGTAGTTACTGGGGAAAACTAATCTGATCACGTAACTTGCTGTACTTGTAATGTGGTAATACATACACACTGATCTTATTTCCAGCGTTCACGGTGTCACAAAGAGAGGAAAATGATGCCATTTGTGCCTGGAAGTGCCAATAAAACCATCTAATAAGTTACTGCGAGGGAAAATCCTGTTTTCTCCAGGTCTGCTCTCCTCCAAATCTGTGTCCAGATGACTGCTGAACTGACCCTTCTTAAACTGTTACCCACGATCCTGAATGTGTGCTTACAGCTGTGCAGAATAATAATAATTCAACATAATTGAACCATCTGTCTTTCAAGTATACCTTGGGTCAATACTGTTACATTCAACATGTTATGAGGATAAAGATCAGTATAAAATCAAATATCGTTGCACCACATCACATTATTTACTAGGATTTTTCTCATTGAAATCCTGAATTTGATGACGCCAATGCAAGTATAGCATAATGAAATACTGAGGCAGAGAATCTGACCTCTGCTTGAACACGATTATACAGACTTTCATGATGTAAGTCATTTAAATATGACATCAGGACAATGAAAAATGTTATTGTTCAAGAGGAATATCACAGCATAATGAGGATTGATCAGAAAATCCGGGACAAAGATGAACTTCGTTTTTCTATGCATTTCAGAAGAAAACAAAGAATTTCAATAAAAGACCCATTAAGGTACAATTTGTTTTAAAATTATATTTAACCCATTAAATACAGTGGTGATGAATAAGAACATGCACATTGACTGATATTCTGATTTAAATCATTCCTAAAAAAAAAAAAATTATTTGTCTTGAAACTGATTTTGCATCACACCCTAAACAGAGTAAAATCAAATGTGGATAATATATTATAAATGCTTTGTCAATACATTACTGTCATGCCAATAAAGCACATTTGCACTGAGTTGAGTTGATATCGAGGGAATCAGGTTCGGTTCACAGACTCTCGAGAGCCGAGACTCCATTCTGCTAAAAACATTACAAGCTAAAAACAGACAAACACTCACTGTAATTATCGGAAGTTTGCAGACATACGGCTCAGAAATACCCTAACTATCTATACAGCTGCTTTTATATAAAACACACACACACACACACACTCGCTGTGGTCTGATGGGTTTGTTTGTGGTGTCTGCTGTGATGGTGGATACCAGAGCTGAGGCCACATCAGACCACTGCACCA
>NW_015786317.1:0-1962 GCF_001515625.1 Sinocyclocheilus rhinocerous | reverse complement strand
GGGCTGCGGCTCTCCAGGACCGGAGTTCGCCACCGCTGCTATATATCCATATAATTAACGGTCTGTAATTGAGGCTTTTATTTACGCTCAACAATGATCGACATACACACATACACAGATTTTCTAACGCTTGTGATGCATGCACAAGCTTCTGTTTTTTCTATATGTGTTTCGCTCTAATACAGTATGTGTTTATATGTGAGTAAAATAATTAAATCTGGTCATCATTTAAAGTGATTGTATCTTTTTCACAAGACTTGGAAAAACCATAAATTCTTATGGATTCATTTTACGTCACCTTTATAACAGGACTAAATTGTAGGAATTGACATAAACCTCTTAGGTTTCATTAAATATAACTTTATTTGTGTTTCAAAGTCTTATGGGTTTGAAATGACATGAGGTTGAGTAAATGATTATGGAATATTCATTTTTGGGTGAATTATCCCTTTAAATAAGTTTGGTATTACCTTTTATTATTGCATCTTAGGGGGGAAAAAAAACTGCCATGTGCCAAAACTGCCAAAAATGTATTGTGGAGAAACCAACATGCAGAAATATACAGTAAAAATATACATAAAACAGGAAATTATATCATAAAGAGGGAACCTGCAGATCCGCATAACTGTGTGAGTCTCTTAAAATATCAGATCATTTGAAATGACTTTTCCAAAAAATGTGATAATATTGGTACATGTTTTTTTTTTTTAGCTGGTTTTTAGCTGCCAGCTGGTCTGATTCTGATTAAGCATTCCTTTTTTTAAATGGACACTCTTATTTGTCATTAACCATCTTGTTAGGTTTCTGCTATATTAAAGCCACAACAGTTTCATGTTAAGCCTCAAACATAGACTATTCTCAATAATCCGCAGGTTAATAATTGTCCTATCCTATTCGGATTTATTGCCACATGTATAGGCCTATGCCACAGATAGGCCTAATATATGAGGACACAAGTCTGGAATATATTTAATGACCAATTCATATACTTTGCAAATGGAAACTTTCCAGAATTATGAGAATGTCAGAAATTGTTTTTCATCTTTGAAATGCATTTTAGAATAACCACCTGAAATTTTCTTTTTGTTTGTCTTGCTCACAATACACTGCAAAGAATGAGCAGACAACAGTCATGGCTTATGCGATTCTGAGCAATCTTAAACCCATTAAAGACACAGGAGGCCAAGAACACTACTTAATGAAACAATAAAATTATACAATGCTAGTTGTGCTCTACATGTGTAACTACAGACCAACATGACAAAACATACTGTACACTTCATTTGCAGGGCATGTTGTCACACTATATAGAATGGATTATTATAATGTAGCATGCCATTAAATTGCTATCTATCTTTCTATCTATCTTTAGACCGGTTTTTGAACTGATAGTTTGAAAAGATCAGACTCAAAAGAATAACTGACTGACATTCAGACTGGTTTGTGAAGCAGATTAACTGACTAAACTTGAGAAATGAATAAGTCAGATTTGTAAACAAATCATCTCGGCTATGTTCAGACATGATGACTGGCTGAGGGAGAAAATGAAAGGAGGATCCACGTGCATCAAAAACATTTATTTTAACAAACACAAGAAAGTAAAACCAGGCAGGAACTTGAATAATCCAGACACATGTAACTACAAGACAAAGACAAGGGCACATGTAACAGTCATAAGGGACACAACACCAGACAAAGAACCAGGGCAAACACAGGGGTTTAAATATGGGTTAACATGGGTAACAAGGGGGAGGAGCTAGTGAATTACTGTGGTGGCTAATGGGGTAACTATTGTAACAAACAAGGTAGGCAAAGGAACAAGTGGGACATGAATTAAACACAGGAAGTGAAAAACAGAAACAATGGAGACAGAAAATAAACTTCAACATAAAATTCCTTGAACACAAAACCTTTCAAAGGACAAGGACAAAAAGTCATTGTGTGTCACTTTAAGAGAGATGG
>NW_015786316.1:0-1962 GCF_001515625.1 Sinocyclocheilus rhinocerous | reverse complement strand
ATTAGCTGTGAATGTCCCCCTGATTAAAACCAGCCCAACAGTCCCCAACCCCTCATTATGCCGACCCCACATTTTTACACATTGCTCGCAATGCACTTATCTCTCCCCAGATATATACGGCTGACTTTTAATTACCTTACTCACAACGGTGTCGCCTGTTGATAAGTTTGAAGGACAGCCAGCTCTGGGGTATACGGCAAAAGAGCAAGGAGTGGAAGAAAATGCGGAAGAGAGGGCTAGAGGTATAGGAATCCAAATGAGGGAGGAGAGGGAGATGTGTCGCTCTCTGACAGAACATCACAGTGTTGAGGCAGACATTTCATTGCATTGCCTGCCTGTGAAGTCTGAGTTCAAGCCTTTTATTTCATGCTGCTTCCCTTCGTGTGGTCTCTGAGGTTACAGTAACAGAGTTTGTCAGAGAGTATATGAAAGTTATCAGTGTCGGATAGAAACTTGTCAAGGTCCAGCACATGATCATGTGACTTAACTGAAGGACGTTTCCATCCCAGAGGCACTGGGGAGCTGCGTTATTGGCCGGCCTTTAGCACTGTGCTGCAGTGTGATTATAATGGTGTTTAAAGTGTTTTTCTCTGTGTCTGGGTTTCTCAAGTCATTGTTATTCACAGCAAACACACATTTAAGGAACTTATTCAATAAAGCTTAAATTTCATTTTTGAATTTAATATTTGTTTGGTGAAAAAAGCTTAATATCAATGCCTGGCCTTGTCTGGCTCTTGTGTCTGAATGGGAGCAAATCCCTCCAGCCATGTTTAACATGTAATGGAAAGCATCCCAGAAGAGGTGAAGCTGTTATTGAAGTCCTTCCAACTTCTTAATAATGTTCATGGTTTTGTCACTACCTGCTCAACAAGCGTGGTGCTCGGGCGTCCACAAACTTGTGGTAATGTAAAATATTTTATTCGGTATGAGATATCAAATGTCACGTTTCAGTACTCACCAGAATTCACTGTCCTATGAAAGCCTGTTTCTGACTCAGAGTAAAAAAATACAACAGTTCACCGTGAGAGGAATCTTTAAAATACAAAAGTAGACAAGGTGAGATATTGTCACGAGTGTGTTTGGTAATCAAATGTACGACGATGAAGATGAAATTCCAATAGATGTTAACAATCCACAAGGCAGAATCCACAAAGAGAACCAGATTAACACAACTCTACATTAATTTAAGACTTGACACTGAGCTCGGACTGAACAGAACTTAAATAGCGAAGATAGCGAGACACACACCTGAACATAATGATTAAATCAAATTAACAACCATGGCAACTAAAAAGGAGCGGGAAACAGCGCAAAACACAAATAGAGTTCATGAGGGTGTGACAGATCGGCCCACCTCCCCCCCTCCTCCCGGAAGGCGCGACCTTGCGTAAAGAGAGAGATGAGGTGGCGAGGAGGATGAGGAGATGGCGAAGGAATGGCACACAGGCAGAGAGATGCAGGAGGAGGTTCTGGAGTAGGATGGACAACCGGGAGGAGGACAACAACCAAAATCCAGGGAAGTGCAGGTGGAGGAGATGACCAGGGAGGAGCCTTGAGCAGAAGGAACCAGGTGGCACTCCAGAGTCCAGTCAGGGTTGAGGCCTACGGCAGAGTCGACGGAGGGAGGAGCCATAGTGGAGGTAAGGCTGACGACACCAGGGGGCCTACTAACGGAGACAACGCCGATGGAGAAGGAGCCCAGGGTAGAGACGGAGAGCCGAAGAGCCAGGGTGACACTGTGGGTCCGGAGGGCCAAGGCGGAGGCGAGGATTCAGAAGACCGCGGCGGAACCAGAGTGACTGAGGACCAAGGAGAAACCAGACAGAGCCAGAGAGATGGAAGGACAAGGCAAAGCTGGAGGAGTGGAATCCCGTAGCGATGGAGGGTCTACGACTGACCAAGGTGGAGCCAGAGGGTCGAGGGAGCCCGGTGGAGCCAGTGGGATGACGGGCCATGGTGGAG
>NW_015786315.1:0-1961 GCF_001515625.1 Sinocyclocheilus rhinocerous | reverse complement strand
CTGCCAATCAGCAGCCAGCGGGCCTGCCCCTACTGTCACACCGGAGCTGGAACGGTCCCACACACCACTGGACTGGCACGGCCAATGGGGAAGCCGCTTAGCACGTCCCCTCCTCTCCCCCTGCGTCCCAATCGACCACTGACAGATGGAAGATGGCCGTAACTCTTAGACTAGTGTTTATTCTTTGTCGAGTCAGAGCCAACAACACCCAATCTACCCCCGGTCAACTTGCAGCCGTGAGCCAGACGGTTCAGATAATGTGGGTTTCTCTCACCGTGCAATCGGGGCTTGAAGGACCAGATCTAGATCCACTTCATTCCAGTATGCGTTACAAGAAGACTAACAGCTGTAGTGATTCGGTAGCCTCGGGGCGAGACAGGTCAACTAGCTCTAATCGAAGTGGGGTGTTTAAAACGCGCACACACACTTCCACATATGGCAGCCCAGAACATTTTATCACTCAGACCCAACATGGTGCCCTCAGAGACTAAGGCTGGTTGGAAGACCCCGAGCTCAGGCTCTTTTTCCACACATGGCCCATTGGATTACTCCTGTGCTATCTGCAGTTTAACCCTGTTATTTTGTCTGCCCAGCATTCATAACACTGACCCACGCCAGCTACCTGCTATCTGCTGTTTTTTTTCCTTTCCCTCCAACAGACATTAAGACCAAAGAGGCCCCTTTCTCTCCATTCCAGGCCCTAATTTCACAGTCATGCCGAATGAGGGATCAGTGTGCAGGGAGGCAGATGGATGCAGCCCGGGGCCAAGAGAAGGAACTGGAACTTAGAGTCAGGCACAAGAGAGGTTGAGGCGTGTTGGCTTACAGAATGAGAAAAGAGAAAAGAGAAGAGATGAAGGGAAAAAAGTGAGAACAGCGGATTAAAAAGTCTGATATTATAGAGTTTCAGGGCAAAAAATTAGGAAAAAAAGATGATGTTTTGACATTACTTGACAAAGGCATACTGCAGACTTTGTATAAAAGGAAAACGCTGGTCTGGCTTTCTTAAATGTAGATAATTTACCTCACAATGCATGTCTCTGCTGAACTAAAGAGGGGCTACTGTGATCATGGGTCAGCTGGCGCATCATTTAAACATTTCTAAACGAGGACGGCTTCAGCAAGAACAGCACCTGACGTGTATCCAGACAAAATCTAATTTAGTTTTTCTGTGGAAACTAAAGGTGGCAAACTGAGGCTCAGTGCAACACAATTCAGGTGGAAGAAAATAAGCTTGATTATATGGATGAAAAGAGACTTGAAAGCCAATGTATTCTTTCCATGTGTACTTATTTTAACTACTTCCACTTCTTTCAAATTATACAAATCAACCCAAACAATGTGATTGACTAACAATGCAACCAGTGCAGTCCAATTCTCCAAATAAATGACTCTTTATGATTCGATTCTTTTAGTGAATCAAAAACAAAGCGGTTCTTTTAGTGACTTAAATACCATACATTATATAGTGCGAACAGTGTAAACTGAATCCAGAAATTAATGACTTATGAGTCAGGTCTTCCAGTGAACCAAAAACATCCCATATGACCAGTGTAGCCTAAATCCAAAACGACAGACTCTTATGAGACGGTTCTTTTAGTGGATTAAAAACATACAGCATGATCAATGTAGCATAAATTCATGAACAAATGACTCTCCGTGTGATCAGCATAGCCTGAATCCTGAGATGAATCACTCTTATGAGACATACAGAAAACATACAGAACTGGCAAAGTAGCACAATTCATGAGCAAATCCTCTTATGAAATAGGAAAATGAAATGACTCTCATGAAATGGTTCTTTAAGTGAATCAAAAAATACAGCACAATTATTGTAGACTAAATCCCGAAACATGCGAGTCTTATGAGCTTTTTTTTCCCACTGAATAAAAAAAAAAGTGACCAATGTAAATCTCTGTATAAATCTCAGTTTCAAAAAATTTACCCTTATGACTGGTTTT
>NW_015786314.1:0-1961 GCF_001515625.1 Sinocyclocheilus rhinocerous | reverse complement strand
AAAAAATCACAATTGGCTGGAAAACTGGAAAAACAGAAATTTCTGTAGTCAGTATAAATCTTTCTAGTTATGCCCTATCTATCTAGTTATGTAATAAAAAATCTGTATTATTTAAATAAAAATCATAAATTAATGGAGAAATTGAAAATGAATTGGTCTAAGGGTGTGGGAACCCTGTATATACTAAGTGAAAGTTTTGGCTCATTATTGTGTACTGGCAGAAGTAGTGTGTTTGATAGCCATGTGCTCAGGAGAGAATCTGCACAAAATGCACAACAACAACCTTCAGAGTACAGTGTTTTGAAAATGTAGATATGTTTACACATATCTGTTTTAACATCACTTGAACTTCATTAACGCATGGAGGAATTTGCTCAGACATAGCTAATGGTATATATGTTGTACAGTGCTTATAAGAGACGAAGAGTCAAATGGCATTGAATGGCTTCAGCTTCTTTAAAGCACAATGACTAATGTGCTGAACAATAATCTGTCTGGGGAAATATTATTTCTGTGGCATATCAAAAACTGCAGAAAGGTGTTTTTGTGATAGTAGCCATATGACATACTGCTTGTGAACAGCATTATGAGGTGTAAGATTCATAAACATTTTTGTGACAATGACACACAATAGGCCTCATGAAACAAGCAGAAGATATCGGCTCCATGAAAGATTTACATAGAAATGGGTTTTTTTTAGCCCAATGAGCACTGTAATGAACAGGGTGTGTTGTACTGTATGTCTCAGGATTTGTAACAGTGGTCATTATCCCATGGCATCTCACTGCTGCTACAGCAACACACACCAGCCTTTTCAAGTCGTTCTCTAGAGACACTTTGACTCTGAAATAAAGTTTCAATTTATATTTCACAGACCTAACAGTACATGAATGCATGCAGGTAAAAACTGTATTGTGACTGATTATAATGATGCCACAGATCAGTGATTGGAGCTGTTTTCCTCCTCGTGTCCTTTTCTGTCTTTTCAAGAGAGTTCTTCCTGTGGGCCAAAGCAAAATTATATAGTTTTATAATGGAGTACAATGATGTCATTTCCACATCATATTCATGTCACGTGATTGATGAAAAAGCATTTTAGACCAGTGATTCTCAACCAGGAATATTTTTGACTTTACTGTCAAATACATAAAAATAAAAAAAATAATAGATTGAAAAAAAAAAACTTGTTGGAATTATTTTCATTATTATTACATTTTTTCAGTTAATTTTTAAGGAAAAAATGAATTTTGTAATGTTGTGCAAGTTTTATATTTTTGTGGTCTGTTTTTCATCCATCATTTTTTCTTTTTCTTTACAAAATTATGTCATATAATTAATTAATTTATAACTGATGATGGGGTAATTTGCCTTCTTGATGGGCCTATTGGCTACATAAGACAAAAATGTTTGGGAAACACTGTTTTAGACTGCACTTTTTATAGTGTGGAGCCTCTGAGGGCTGAATGTGTTCAGTTGTGGTTGTAGTTGTGGAGTCTATAATCTACATATTGATCAGAAAAAGGTGAACAAACTGTATTAGCTATGGATCAACAATAACTGAGTGACAGAAATACTAAAAAGTATATAGAGGAATATACTTTAGAATATAAAGGAACAGCAATCCTAACGTGTTATGGTGGTCTGTTACAGATCTAATATCATAAATTACAATCAGTTTGTTAAGGGTAGTTCAAGATGTGATTTTGGATGGAAATAATCAAAAAGCAGCTGATATTTTTACATGAGGTCACATATGAAAGCTTTCTTAGCACTGAGCAGTTCAGCACAAGTCTGATTATCGTGGGCAAGAGGTTTTCACACATCACAGACGGTCTGTGGATGGAAGACTCCCATGTATAAAGTCATGGTTTTTATACATTCATGCGTTTGCTGACACCATTACTGCTGCTGCTGCTTCTTACCAAGAGCTTAGAGCACTTCCATCATCTTTCCAGATGTAA
>NW_015786313.1:0-1961 GCF_001515625.1 Sinocyclocheilus rhinocerous | reverse complement strand
TGAAACACGATAAAGCTCTGAAGATAGCACGGGCAGATAAACCGTCTTCCTGAAGAAGAGAAATACAAGGAGTGATGGGGCATGTCCTTTTAAGGCAGAGGTGATACTAGTGCCGTCAGGCAACGGATTGGCATGATGCTTTACGGGTTTCAGACAAACGTCACACTGGAGGTTCCTACAGCATCACCTACTGATGTATGAATCAATGAAAGGGAACTAATTCTTTTATTAACGATATCTGTTCATTTACGAGAATGTGGTGATTTTTTGTTTTTATTTGTTAGCTAGTTCGTTTGCAGAATGAATGACTCACTAGTCATGTTTTAATGCTGTGTGAGAAATTGCCAGGTGTGACATTCAGTTTCAGTAGTGTTGACAATAAATGCTTACATAACTTTTGGCAACACATAAGGTTTGAATACAGCTTCAAATATGCCTTTGCATAAAGTTTCAAATACTGCTGCCAAGTGAGTTACAGTAAATTTGATCTGTTTTCCCACAGGGAATGCTGTAATTACATTTGCTCTGTTTTCCCAATGTCCTCTGCACCAGCTGCAATGTTTACTCTGCTGTTGTTTCATGTTTGAATATGGTCTTGAATATGAATATATGAATATTTGAAATTTGAATATGGTTTTTCAAGTCAATAAGATATATTATATATATTTTTTAAATCTTGTGCATTATATACTGCTACACTGAAAGCAATTCAAAATGTTTGGTTGGTTTAAATCAGATAATGCCAGTGCTTTTACTTTGTGTTGTTTACAGAATCCACAATGCTTCTGGCTTATTCTGAATGACATGCAGCATATAATCAGTTTGGCCCAATTATTTAGCTATTGTCGCATTATATAAAGCAGCCCATATTTGACATAAGAAACTATTAAGCATATACATAGTATTGGGTGCTGTGTAATCGATATAAATTCTGTTCACTCCATCTTACTTGCTCATGCATCAGGTAACTTCTCACTTCACACGACTTCTGCATGCAAACATTCTGCAAAAGGACAATTTGATTCCTTTAGAGATGTGTCACAGTTTTATGACCTCATTCAAGGACTCATGAGAAATATATAAATTAAACTGTTTCCAGTCTTTTGGACGCTTCCAAATACTGGTCACTAATTAATACATATTGATTTGTGCCATAATTGCAATCATTTATTACCATATCATATGCTGGAACAATGAGTTTCTTCTTTAATCATGGCAAAATTAATAATGAACCGGGTGTATTTTTCCCATTTTTTAATTAGTTATTTATTTATTTTACAGAGGAAGTACCCCATGCACTACAAGATAGCCCTCATCATAAACTACTTTGGTCACTGTATATCTGTTGGAGCTCTCGTTATTGCCTTTATTCTCTTTCTGTGCTTGAGGTAAGTGTGTCGGTGTATTTTCAGCACTACAGTGTGTGAGTAATACCTTATGCTGAGGCCTTGTTTAAAGTTAATAAATGTTCATTCAGTGCAGGAAAAATTTATATTTCAGGAAACTTCGATTTTAATAAGGATCTGGATAAGGATATGCTAAAGGATAGTTTCTGTCATTATTTACTCTAATTGCATGAGCTAAGGTTGCAGGTTGAGATGCTCAAACCAACAGCAATATTTGATAGCACCACAGAGTCACAGTGTTTCCACTTTTCAGGAAAAATCAACATTCGAATCATTTAAAAAAATAATACTAAAATAAACATTGTTTTTAAATAGGCAAACTTTATAGAAAGTGTTACTGAACATTTCCTTAAATACATGTTCAGAATGATTAATCTTTCAGAAATGACTGTTGTCTAACTCTTTGCACAGTCTCATTTCCATGCATATGTAATTCCTTAATCAACTCGTGCAATGCTAAAACTGTGTCACAGTGTAATTGCTGAAATGATTGTTTCATTGATTTGTTATTTTAAATTCAAGGAGCATCCGATGCCTTCGCAACATAATCCACTG
>NW_015786312.1:0-1958 GCF_001515625.1 Sinocyclocheilus rhinocerous | reverse complement strand
GTGACTACAGTGCAGACACCCAAGCAGATTGTCACAGAGAAAGGGAAGAAACAAGTGGGTTCAGTTACATCAGCTGAAAGAGGAGAGCTTGTCACTGTGGCCTGTGCAGTAAATGCCACTGGAAATGCAATCCCACCCATGTTTATTTTCCCTCGTGTTCGTTTCAAAGAATCCTTCATGAATGGATCACCTGCAGGGTCCATAGGTCATTCTACAAAGTCTGGATGGATGAATGAAGAAGCCTTCACCATCTTCCTGGAGCACTTCATCCGCCACACCAACTGCTCCATCAATCACCCAGTCCTGCTCATTCTGGACAACCATGAATCTCACATCTCACTGAAGGCAGTGACAACTGCTAAAGAATATGGTGTCGTTATGCTCACCCTGCCACCTCACACCTCACACCGATTGCAACCATTGGACAAAACAGTCTATGGACCACTGAAAACCTACTTCTTCAGAGCAATGGACGGTTGGATGCGAACACATCCTGGTCGAACCGTATCGATTTACGAGGTCGCAGAACTTGTGAAGCAAGCATTTATGTCTGCAATGACCCCCACAAACATCACATCAGGTTTCAGACCTACGGGCATATACCCACACAACAGGGATATCTTCCCAGATGAAGATTATGCCCCATCAATGATAACAGACAGGCCAAACCCAGAAGAGCCCTCCACCAGTGCTGCTGCTGACCCGCCTGGACCATCACATGAGGAGCCAACTCATGCCACAGGTCTTGAAGCAGGTCCAGACCAAGGGGAGCCACCTGCCACTCTTCCGGAACCAAATCCTGAGCACTCATCAATTGATGAAACTGGTTCTGGTTCCCATGGGAGTTATGTGTCTCCAAAAGTCATACTTCCCTTGCCAAAAGCCACAGCAAGAAGGCCCAGAATGATGAGAAAGAAAGTAAAAACAAGAATCGTGACTGACACACCTGAGAAGATGGAGCTGGAGAAGGCACACAAAGAAAAACAAGATAAAAAGGCTGAAAAGGAAAAGAAAAAGAATGAAAGGCAGAAGAAATGGGCTCTGAAAGGCTCAAATCAAACCAAAATCATAAAGAAAAAGGTCGTGCACAGTAGCTCAGAAGAAAGCACCATGGGCCTTCCACTTGATGACACCACTGACGATGAAGCAGAAGATGACCTGGAGAACACACACAACAGAGAAAATAAAAAACAGAAAAAACAGAAAATTAATGAAAATAAGAAGAGAGGGGCTCTGAAAGTGTCCAAACCAACCAAACCCAAAACGAAAGTGACTGTCTACAGTAGCTCAGAAGAGAGTGACATCTCCATTCCACTTAACGACACCACTGATTATGAGAGTTCAGATGTCCAGAATGATGATGATGATGATGGTGACAAGGATCTGTCTGCTGGTGACTTTGTCATTGTGAGCTTTGCTGGTAAAACCAAATCCTATAACTACGTTGGATTGGTGGAGAAGGTTGAGGGTGCAGACATCAGCGCAAAGTTTCTAAGGCAAAGTTGTAAGAAGTCTGTGGATGGAAAGCCCATCTTTACATTTAAAGAAAATGATGAAGGAGTTATCCCTAAAGATGATGTGCTCAAGAAACTACCCACACCCAAAAAACTTGGTGGTACAGCCAGAAGGGAGCAGAAGTTTATATTCCCCTGCAGCATTGACAAGTGGGATGTTAAGTAATAGGCCAGATCCAGACCACCTACCCACAGGGGATAATCTGGAGAAGTGAGGAGATGGCCATGCCTCATCAGTGTTTGACTTACCTGCCATTTGTTTAATTTAGCTAACACTGATTTAAGTTGAGTTTGCACTATGTTATTAAAGAGAAGTTTTATTCAGTTTTTAAGTGGCCTAAGTCACAATAGGATGTTTAGAAATTAGCCTAGTCACTTTATTCTTATATGTTACATAATTGACAGACAGCATTCTATGTATGTCAACAGGCATCTATTGCTAAA
>NW_015786311.1:0-1905 GCF_001515625.1 Sinocyclocheilus rhinocerous | reverse complement strand
ATATTTTGCTTCTAATGCAGTGTATGAAATTACATACATTTGTAAGTGTGGCTTAAGTGCCCGAACACCTGGAAGAAAAAAACATTACGGATGACGGCTATACACCCACACACACACACACGTACACACACCTCATTACTGTGAATGAGGGTGAGCGGCTGCGGTTAGACCTGTTAAAGTCTAATCGAGGTAGTTTAACATCTCAGTTTAGTAATAGACCACACTATAAGACCTGATTACACCATACGTCTTCAGAGCACGGAGGAAACACCACATGTAAACACGTGTCACACGTCCGCTCTTCCAGCCCGTTCCCAACATGCGCGGATTTCACTTGACGCCCATTACAAAGAGAAATAGCTCCTGCTGTTGTGTGTGGAGCGGACAGAAGGAGCAGCCAGTCTTTAGTTAGAGCGGGTGTACAGCTGTCGGCTGTCAGGTGTCAACTTCCTACCCGCGTTCACGGTAAACATACTTGCTGCCATCGCAAAATGCAAACTCCTGCGCTAGTCTAGAAGATGCTGTTTTGGTCTGTAAAGCGGGACTCAGAAAGTCTCAAACATGTGGTGATGTGTTTATAATGTTAAACAGCAGTGTGAAAGCACAGGATGGGAACAAGTACCCAAGTAACAAAGAATTGTGATTGTTTTAAAGCATTCAGCAATGATCAAGAGGCCATTAACTACATGCAAATGTGCCAAAATTGACTAACAATATGGTGGTATTTTGGCTGGAATATTATAAACTGAACATAGGAATTCTGCAGGTTTTAAGAAGGTAAATTTAAGACTTAGGAAGACCTTTTTAGGACCAAGTAAAGAAAATGTAAGAAATAAATTGAATAGAACACAATATGCCAATAGAATATCTAAATATAAAAGTCTTGTATTAGCCTAAGCTTCAAAGTTTAAAAATACAACCTCCAACTGATCTCCATTACTTTTTAATTTATTTTATGGAAAATAAGGCTTAAATGCTCTCAAACAATAGAATATGAAAATAAGTACATTGCAGTGCATGCAGCATTTAATGACATTTCTTTACCAATTTTAGACTTTCTGCTCTGATTTAATACCTTTTTTAGGGCTTAATTTGTGGAAAGGCAAATTAAGACTTTTCAAGACCAACAGAACCGCTGAACAGGAAACTGACTGAAAATTGGCTGCCGGGTAGATTGTCTGAGTAGACAAAATGACCAACCTGCACATCTCTTGTGGAACTGTGAGATAGCTAAACATGCTAAATGGGATCCAAGTGATCTCATTGAGCTGCCATTACAGTTGATTATGATTAAACCCCTTTTTCCAGCCCCTGATTTCCACCTTCACCTTCCTGCCAAGCCTCTCAGACCCACCTGACACCAGCTAAACAATGAGGAACGGACTATCCATTAAAAAAACCAGGGGTGGGGAAATTGTTGAATCACATCGGTGCCATCCGGGCGACAGAGGCTTGGTGATTAACGTGCCACCATTAAACGCATCGCGTTGATGAGGGCTTGATCGAGGAGCTCATGAGGAGCGTTCGTGTTGCCATGAAGGGCTGGAGGAGCGTGTGGCGATGGGAGGAAGAGTGGTTGTAAATTGTGATGAATGCACAATGCATGCTTTGGTCTCTGGCGATTAGTTTTAATCAAACCTCGTTACTGTATGTGTCCACTGGTGCAGAGCTGAGCAGCCATTTTTAGTTCCTTCTCGATGGAAGATTTTGGAGCAGAGCAAGTGGTATCAAATAGATGAGATAATGCTCAATATAATGCAAATGAGATACGAAAAAAGCTGGCCAGCAGCCGATCGCTGAGAGCCAAAGTCAGTGACGTCTGTCATGGACTCATAAATAAAGCTGGCCTCTTTCCGACTATAATTGTGCATATACAGTGGGTACGGAAAGTATTCAGACCCCCTT
>NW_015786310.1:0-1955 GCF_001515625.1 Sinocyclocheilus rhinocerous | reverse complement strand
AATAATGATCTTTAAAAAAGCATCATATGACCCCTTTAAAACCATAAAAATGCTAGATAAGTATTTGTCCAACTATCAAGATTCTTTCAGCCTTCGAAAGAACACAACGGAGCACTTCATTCAGCATCTAACCTTGCCTTCTTTTGTGTGTCCTACACAGTGTTCCTGCATTTGCTGTCTTTGTACACTTCCTCTTTTCAAGCTTTACTTGAATGAAACAGTTTCTCCGCCGAAAGGCTCGCCACTCATTTTCACACATTGGATGCATTTTCCTTCTAATCATGACACATTTTCATTCCCTTTCCAGAGAGAAGTGGATGTTATGCATCTTCGCATGCTGATTAGAATCAGCCATTTACAGTTAAGGACCTGATTTCTTAGAAGTAGAGAAAATAGTTTTGATGATAAATTCCACCATTCAATGGCTAAGCTGAAAGCAGCTCCATTTGGAGACAGAAAAAAAAACTGAAATGAATAGAGAACCACAGAGCACAGATGGCAGGAGGGGGCCACCTGTACACCTGAACTATCCTCTGTGACCTTGCACCACCGCGCTCCTCCTTCTGTTGAAGAGGAGTGAAAGAGACAATCACCACATCCATGCTCACTCCTCCCGCATGGTTTGCTTTTTTCCCCAAGATCCTCTGTGCTGACACAGAAGTCCCTTTTTGTCATGTGTTGACAGATACCGATGAAATATCTTTGCATTTTGTTGTCTCCTGACAACGGCTTCGGCATCTGCACTCTTGAATGATTCTGTAGTGACCATCGGTGCGGGTTAAAAGTCAAGGCTGCTCCCTGTGCAGCATTAGAGAGATGCTCAGGAGAGAGGCAGCGTGTCCATGGTGACATGGCTGGCATTTTGCCCCTATTAACTTCTCTGACCTTTGTGTGAGTTAATGTGGCTATTCTATGAATGAATTATGCTGACGTGTAGATGGTCTGCCTATTTTATGTCTGCTTCCTGTTCACTATTCAATCACTTCTATTTGGTTAATCATTTTCTTGGTTATTTCTGTTTTAGTGCCTTTATATTTTTTCCTTTTATATTCCTGTTTCTATTTTATTACTATTAGTACATTTACATTACAGTGAGAACATACCAAAAAACTTTAGGTGAGAGCTAATGAAATATATTATATTATATTATGTTATGTTATGTTATATTATATTTATTTTGCTATTATATTTATTGTGCTATTATATTATATTATACAGTAACTGAAAAGCAGAAAAGCCCATTTAAAACACTAAAACTGATTAAAATCAGCGCAAGAAATCAGTCATTTGGATTAATATTTTTTTTAATTATTTTCCATATTTTAATGTTATTTCCTTTAGTATATTACAGTGAGAGCATACAAAATATCTTCAAATTAAATATTTTATTATGTATTATATTTTGTACAGTAGCTCTATTAATATAATATAATATGAACATATTAAATAAGATTTTAAATGTACAAATATATAATATAATATTATATTATATGATTGTATATATTTATATTTTTGTACCGCTAAAAGACAGATGGATTCATTCATTCATTTTATTTTTTTAATACATTCTTAACAATCTTTTTATTTTGACCCAAACTTTCAGCAATTAAAACCAGAAGAAGCATTTGCTGAACTGTACAGCTGCTGTCATTAGAAACCATAGATGAGCAACTACAGGGCGAATGCAGCAGTGTCTGATCGAAAACAGCATGGCCAGGTTTTCATAATGAATGCTGAGGCTTTCATTCAAACCTACTCTAGCTGTGCCTTGTGACGCAAATGTCACTGATCCGAGTGCCAGAAGAGTGTGGAGGTGTATGGATGGAGGTTGGACAGACCCTGACTGCATCCCCTCTCTGTGTCTGTGGCCTGATCTCCGACTGGGCTAAGCTCTCCATACCTTCTGTTCGGTCCTGGCCAATGCCAGATCTGTAGCAAACAGTGAGACCTGGATA
>NW_015786309.1:0-1959 GCF_001515625.1 Sinocyclocheilus rhinocerous | reverse complement strand
TTAGGGTTGAAGCTAAACTCTGCAGGGCACCGGCCCTCCAGGACCAAGTTTGGGCACCCCTGGTCTAAACAGACAAATCTCATGAGAAAATCTGACTAAATCATGCCAAACATTCATGCTGGTGTGAACAGCTTTTAACATTGTAACACTATCTGTAACCCTTTATGTGTCTGTCCTAATGGTGCATGCCGCTTGTGTTGAGAGGTGCGTTGAATCCCTGGTGAAAGTCGTGTGAAAGGACCTTTACTTTCACTTTATCTTTATTTAGCTCTCTTTTTCTCCTGGACTTTCAGGCCAATAATCTGGTGTTTCACACAGCTGTGGAGCACTTCAGAAAGAGCAAGAATTCTGCAGAGGGAGGCGCAAACAGCAAGCAGCTAAATGGAAGAGGCTCCCTGCCCCATATTATCATCTCCAATGTAGAGCATGACTCCATCAATCTCACAGCTAAACACTTGTTAAAAGAGGGCAAAGCAGGTTAGCAGGCCTGGGTTTTATGTCTAAAACTTTAAATGGAGGCATTGTTCTCCAAAGGTTTAGCTTGAGGAAGTGGGCATCACTTCATTGTACTCCTGTAACCGGGAATATTGCATCCAAAACTTGTCTATTGCTATCTGTTTTAAAATCTGAATATGACCAAAGATCTTTGTGCTCTGATTTGACCTGATTGAATTCTCGTTGTAGATGTCACATTTGTGCCCGTTTTCAAGGTTACGGCACGGGTGGAGGTTGAGGATGTCATTGCAGCGATTCGTCCCACCACCTCCTTGGTGTCGATCATGCTGGCCAATAATGAGACAGGCATCATTATGGTGAGAATGTTGCCTTGACAACAGTCCCAGTGATGTATTGGACTATTTCATATAGTTAAACAATCACACAACTGTGTTTTGGCCATTGGGACGAGGCTTAATTGCGAGCGTGATATTGCTTTTATACAACATTTCATAAACATGATGTTAATAAAGATTAACTTACATTGTAGACACAGTATGGCTATTTAACTTTTGCTCTGCCAATAAAAATACAGTCGTTTTTTCGGCCATGATTTAGCATAAACACTTAAAGTAACCAATGGGATTCTCCTTTCAACAGCCAATTAAGGATATTTGTCAGAGGGTGAGGGAAGTAAACAAACAGAGGGCAGCATCAGCTCCCAAAATCCTCCTGCACACCGATGCAGCACAGGCTATTGGAAAGATACGAGTGGATGCACATGAGCTTGGAGTAGACTATATTACCATTGTAGGACACAAGGTAAGTAACAAGAGATGCTGTTGATATATCATCTCTCTCTAAGCAAAGAAAATTAGAGATGGCAATCCTGTTAATGCTGTGTTTCAGTTTTATGGCCCTCGAATTGGCGCTTTGTTTGTGAATGATCCTGGAACCACAACCCCGGTTTACCCTCTGTTTTTTGGAGGAGGACAAGAGCGCAACTTCAGACCAGGGTATGACATGGTTTATTGTGTGATGGGGTTTCATGTATAGGTGATGAATTATTGAACAGAATTAAAACAAGTATGTTACTGACTCTGAAATCAATACTGTTGTTATCTCTTTATTTCTCAGAACTGAGAATACAGCAATGATAGCCGGTCTGGGAAAGGTAAAACCCACTTTGTATCATAAGTGTCATTTATTTCTTACCTAATTTTTAGAATAAGTTGACTGTTTGGACATGTAACATGGGTAACTAGATTTATTTATTATTTATGGTAGTAAGGTGACTGTTTGTACATGTATAACAGTAAAAAAATAATTATTTTCAGTGCTATGTTGCCTATGCTTGTACATGCAAATTTGTTTTACATAATTTTTTTTTTTTGGGAAAAGGCTGCAGAATTGGTAAGTTCAAATCTAGCAGAGTATGAAGCCCATTTCCTGGACGTCCGATGTTATCTGGAGCAGAAGCTGCTTGTAAGTCCTATTTCTGCCTTATAGCTGACTGGTACAAAT
>NW_015786308.1:0-1957 GCF_001515625.1 Sinocyclocheilus rhinocerous | reverse complement strand
GGAAGGTGGAGGGTTTCTGAAGTGCGCTGCAACTGCTAAAGCAAGCACTAGCTGAGTATTTGAATTTTGAGCATCGAGCTCATTGGCCGCTGATGCGAAAAGAAACCAATCAGCTGCGCCACGTGAATAATGATGTGGTTATATCAGATTGAGTTAGAACCTATTGGCCTGAGCCATCTAGAGCTTCATGACAGAACTTCGTATAAGTAAATAAACAAACAAGCAAACAAACTTAAGGGTGGACCCTTTTAAGCACCCTTTTGCAAAAGAAGTACACTTAAGCATACTTTTAAATAGAGTATTTATTATGAAAATAGTACACTTTAAAAGAATATACTGATGTAAGGTTTCCGGAAACTAAAGTGCAATTAAATGAAAATATTAGCTACATTTTAAGTAGGACTTAAGTACATTTTTCTATGTAATTCCAAAATTACTTCTGCTGTCTTTGAAATATGGTTAAAGTGTACTGCTGAATGTACTGTCAAGCATTGATGATAAATTAAAATATACTTTAATCAGTCATTTCCACTGAAACCTGCATGCCATGCATTTAAATGACATCTTTTAATGATAAAGTTGTAGTTTAGTACATTTGAAATATATTAATTTTAACTGAACAATACACTACAGTTAAAATTATTGTACTTTAGTATGCTAGTCAATGCAATAAAATAAGTGTACTTTCTTGACAAGCTTGACAAAAGATTATTCAAACGTAATGATTTAAAAGATACTTTAAAACTTTGGCATCATAAAGTACTTAAGTGTGTTAAGAAACAGTCATGAAATGGAACTCTCCTTAAGTAGACTTAAGTGGCCTTTTATTTAATTCATATTATATTATATTACCTGCAAGTACAGTTTTTTTAAAATACACTTTTAAGATTTGAAGTACACTGTAAATGCACTTTCAATACAATTAAGCATACTTTTCACAAGTGCAATTCCCTAGCAACAACTCACAGCACCTTAGCAACTGCGTATGCTAAAGATGATGAGACAATGAGAACACAGAACACTTTAGCTACCACATAGCAATACACTGGCAACCAACTTAGCAGTGTGTTAGCGAGTTCTGCACAGGGAAACACATTTTCTTCAGAATATGTTAAAATCTAAATAATTCTTTCTTCAGTGAGTCATTGCACGCTATGATGTTGTAAATCAAGTGATTTCATTGTGGTTTCAGCAAGACTGTATGATGTTCTTTTCTCTTTTTTAGACGGATATTTATGTACATGCTAAGTTAGTTGAACAGATAATAGATTTTGCCTTTTGCCTCACACATACAAACAAAGACACACATAAAGCATTTAATTTTCTCCGAAGCACTGATTATAAACTCATGCTGTTTATTCAGGTTTATCTATTTGTTTAGTCCACTTGTCCTACCAGCCCAATGACAATAGGCAGCTATGAAGGTCCTACTCCCAGCGGCGGTGGCCCATTGTCCAACTGTTGGCTGAGCTTTGGCGAACGATTGTATTTTGAGAGCTTTAGTAAAAGAGGTTGTTCTAACTGGAGGTACAGCCAATGCTGTGTCGGCTCCATTTATCACTTTCAATTAGGGGTAACATTCAACTCACACTCATACACACACACATGTATGCACCTGCTTACACAAACACACACTCCCAGCCAAGCACATACTCAATGATGGATGCACTGCTATATGCTGCATACCAAATGAGCTTTTCCTCATGTGGCCTTTCCATGTATAATCATATAATCTGAGCAAATAAAGTCGAAGACATTATTGCAGGGCTCTATATTGTGTAATGTGCTGTGCTGAAAGGCAGAGGGTTTAATAAAAGTCAATAAATCATGATTATTGCTCACTAGCATGAAGTGAGAGCCATGACAGGCTTTCAAAACTCTCTATGACACAGAGACAATTTTACTCCCATTACATGAACCTCATGAAGACATGTTCGGGTCATGATTTACGCCAACA
>NW_015786307.1:0-1955 GCF_001515625.1 Sinocyclocheilus rhinocerous | reverse complement strand
ACATAAACACAAGAAGCCATTAAATCTTCACACTCTTGAGGTAAAAAGAGAGAACGAGAGACAGATACAGACAGAGCAACAGAGAGAGAGAGAGAGAGACAGAGCTGGAAGAGAAAAGAGTCCCATCTATTGCTTAACATGAATGAAAGAGCCTACGCTTGAATTAGTCAGGTCATATAATGAGAGAAGGCAGACAAACATGAAAAAGAGAGGCAGAATGAGAGGAAAGTGCAGGAGAACAAAGGGACACAAACAAACCCGGGGGAAATTGATAGCTTAGAGGACATTTCAGATTCTCCGGTTGGTGTCGGTGAAATATCTGTTTATATCACAAAAAATTCTTTAGAAGGAATAAAGTCTATGAGAAAGAGTTGAGATCTCAATTGTGTTTTTTCTGCTATAGGGATATATACTATAATCATCCTACTATTATGCAAACTGGATAGGATTATAAAGATTTTTGCTATGAAAACTAACAGATAACACATTCACACCAGTGAGATAATGAGCATGTAGACAAGCACTTGTGTAACTCGCTGCCCCAATATGATCTCATGTGAGTATTTGCATGTATTTTATGTCAAATGTAAATTCACTAATGTTTTCATAATCAATAAAATGTTCAATACTGACATATTTAGAGCATCTAAAATATAAATATTTTACATATGAGCAACTTTACAGATGTACAAAATTACGAAGCTTTATTTAATCAATCAATATTTCATTAATGGAATTATTATTAGTCGATTCTGCATTTGTGATCAATCACATTCATTAATCTCTCATACATAATCTGAAATGATGAAACGATTATATCATTTTAAACAAGAATGCAATTTAAAACTTTAAAATGAATAACAATTGATTATGAATAAATTAATTTAAAAAAAAATGTGGGGGCTGTGGGACACAGCAGTTTTCTAAACAAGCTGTGACAGTAAATAACATTTTTCTTCCTGTTCTGTTTTTAATATTGTTGAAAATGGTTGTGCTTAGATGGATCTAAAAATACATATATAAAGCTGTAAAAATGTAATACAAATATATTTATGATAAAATGGATATTTTACATTTCTATAGCTATAATATTACTGTTAGATGCTACCAGTACATTTACAATGTACAGTTTTCAGAATTTCAGAATGTAACAAAATGTACAAAAAAAGTACTTCTTTTTACCTGTAAATGTTTCATACCTGTGTATAACCAATGAGGTCAGGCTGACTGTGTCTCTGTGTCTCCATGGAGTTACTTGCCATTTAGCAGATGCTTTTCATTCGCAGTGGTTTAGTGTACATTTATCATACGGAAAATTTAAAGTAAGTAGGGTTCTAGCTGTAGCTGACTGAACCTTGTACCATTCATTTACCACTAGTCAAATGTTGTCTTAATAGTGGTCACCAAACCCCTTAAATTAAGAAAACCATAGAACATACTGTATAGTACATACTAGAACAATGGTGCCAGGGTAATTAATAAAAGCGTAAATATTTGTGTGAACAGAAATATTAGTGTAATTACTTTTTTTTTTTGCACTAGCAAATGTTGCTGTTTTAACCATAAATTTGGGCGATTCTGTCAAGCAATGGCAAACTTCATGTTGAGTGATGCAAAACATGGAAGAAGCTCCATCCGCAAAATGCAGAGATGAACCACAGTAAGGTTCATGAGAAAAAGCACCAAAAAAAAAAAAATAAAACCTCATAAAAGTTTAGATCACTTGATTTTACAAATACCAGAAAACTTGGGTGAGTAAATTACAACATATTTTAATTTTTAGGTAAAGTAACCTTTAAATGCACACCTCTTAAATGAGTTGATAACAGCACCAGAGTGACATTATGGGATGTGTGAATAAAAGTAGCTAGAGTGACATTTTCTTTTCTTTTGAAAATTAGATGTTTCTAATGACTTTATTCACTCGAAAAGTGCATATTTAGTTTCTGCTTAGC
>NW_015786306.1:0-1957 GCF_001515625.1 Sinocyclocheilus rhinocerous | reverse complement strand
ATTTGGTTTTCTGCATTGTTTGGTTGCAGATTCTACTTGTCATTTTTTTGAACTTGTAAGCTAGATAAAATTATAATTGGTTTCCATAGATAAAAAAATATTGTTGAAACTGCAAGATTGACTTGTAATACTCTTAGTAGAGGCAGATTGTATAACTGACAGTCTGTTACTGCAGATTTTCTTTTGGAAAAATATGTTAAAATGTGTATATTTAAAAAAAAAATAACAAATGTAAAAACAAAATTATAAAAAAAACATTTTTTTTAAATTATAAAACTAAATGTATCATTTTACATTTGCAGTTTTAACAAATTTATACAACAATTTTAACAAACTTGGCTAATTCATTTAGTTTATTAATTTATTGATATATTGATCGCAAGTAACATATGTCTACCAGTCACCTTTTTTGTTTAGATGGCTCTTAACAGCATAAAATAGACTTATATATTTCAGTATATTTCACAGCTGATCTAACCTTACATTTCATGTAATAATACAGTATAATACTGTTAAATGTGTCATTTTGGAATTAAAAAAAGAACAAGTCATCTTATAATTTACAGTGAAAAATTGTCAACTGACTTTCCCCCTGACACTTCAGATTTATTTCAATGGCGCATTTGTGCTTCTTAAAAGTGTTAAGTATCCGTTTGTTTATTTATTGACTGCAAATTACAGTTTTTAAACTGTAAATCTACAGGTCGGTAAATATGTTTACATTTTTACTGTATTTGTACAGAATTATTATGGCAACCACAGCTCATTTCAAATCGCATATTGTATTGATCAAATTACAGCAAATTGCATAGCAACTAATATTGAGATGACTGGGAATGCTAATGGTTAGTTTCTCTATCTATTCTCTGTCTATCTACTCATCTTTTAGACAAGACTAGCAAAGCAAATAAAGAGAATCTGTGCACATACTGTTACTGTATGTTACTTGTATCCACGTATTTGAGAAAAAGACAGCTGAATGAAAGCAAAGCAAAATCAAACAATAAAGAAGAAAATACGTTGAGCTCTTTATACCCTTTGTGTTTATATATTTTTTTCATCTTTAAAAATACCTTCTTGCATGTGTCCTCTCTCTTTTATTACGCATTTCAAGCAGCTCCATTAATGTTCTCAAACTCGTTCCCTTGGATTCTGATCATTTCAAAGAAAGTCGTATTATGTATTTAGCTGTCAGTCCATGATGCACTTTATTCAAACATATTTTTGTGTCTTTTCTTATGCCTGTGATTCTTTGTACTCAGATTGTGCCTATTAAGTCTTTTGAAGGTGTCACAGATTTTATCAGCCGCTTTGATTAGCCAATCTGACAGTTTTTTGCTTTCATTTTAGTTGAGTGACTTAGTTTTGGTAGTTTGATTGTCATAATGTTTGCAGTTTGTAATCTGGAGTGTGTTTAAAAGAGACAAAGCGGAGCTGAGACTCAGGAAGAGCCCAGAGGCAGGTTGGCCGTCGGTTTTACAGAGGTTCGAGAGAGGGTGTTTTTAGTCGTTTCCAAAATTCAGACTTTTTTGTTTTGTTAAATGATTCTGCCAGGAATGCTTTGTTCATAATGTTCCTTTTGGGCATTTTTAAGTAGTATTACATACAGGATGCCAGTTGGATATTTGTCACACTCACAAAAATCTTGGAAAGAGAATAAACCCCACACCCCACCGGTGTCTGTCATCTGCATCTCTGTTTCCGCATATCTTGGAGCTCTCCATTCCTGTTGTTTTGACAGGTGTCTTTGTTACTTTAATTTATAGCTGCTGTTCTGCTGAAATTCATTTGCTTTCTGTCACCTGTCAATCATTTTTCAATCTCTGAGGAGTCATTCAGTTAAATTACAATGCGGCAAACGCAATAAAACCCAGCGGGGCATCTGTCTGCGGGGTCGGTGTTGAGTTGTCAACCCTGTAACCTCTGCACTGTGAACGGAGCCTCACTTCCTGTGCTA
>NW_015786305.1:0-1937 GCF_001515625.1 Sinocyclocheilus rhinocerous | reverse complement strand
TATCAGTTTAATGTTGGACATTTTTATTGTTTTTTAGCATTGCATTTAATATTTTTAATAACTAAATTTAAATCATTTTAAAATTTATTGGGCCCCCCCTGGAAGTTCAAATGGGCCTATAAGGCCCCCTGGTCGAGAACCACTGGTTAATTGGAAGCGACTGATGAGCTTGGATCCAAGTAACTGAAGAGAGAGTTGAAAGTCACAATGTCTTGTGTCCACAAGTTTTTAATTTACCGTCACACTGCTCCAGAATCTCCTCTGCAGTGGTGTCATAGTGGGCCAGGGGGTTGCTGGGATTGCGGTACTGGTCCAGAATGTGACCGTTAGGAATCTCGTTCTTCAAACGCCAAGCTACCCCCACATGAGACTCAGGAGAGTCAAACTGGGCTGAGGTAGGGGTACGAACGATCTCGGCTCCTAGAGCACGGAGCACGTCCACCTGGAAGCATGTGAGGACACAAACCACATGATTATGAAAACACACATTCACACGCACCACAAATATTGACACAAGAATTGCTGAGTAATCAGGTGGATTTACACCCACACCATATTTATCTTCATCATCTCACCTTTTCCATGCTCATCTTCTCAGGCATGACAATGATGCAACGATAACCTTTGACTGCTGCTGCCAGAGCAAGTCCGATACCTGAAAACACACATGACAGTCTCACAGTCTCTACCACTTTCTGAGATCAATAATCTACACTTTGTTGATTAGTAAGTGTTAGAGATGTTGAATAACACTTAGCTGACTGTATTTGTACAGTCATTCTTTGACTTTGGTGCCAGACTAGTTGACACATGACAACTGGTCCTCCAGCATTCCAGTGCCTGAACTAAACTAAATGGAGCAGAGGCTCTTTCTCATCACGGCACAGTTAAAAACAAGCAGTGCTTGCTTTCAAGATGAATACTAAAATGAGAATAAACATTATGGTGCAGACACACACCTGTGTTTCCTGACGTGGGCTCAATGATGGTGTCTCCAGGTTTAAGGATGCCGTCTCTCTCAGCATCCTCTACCATACGCAGACTGATTCTGTCCTTCACGCTGCCACCGGAATTGAAGAACTCACATTTAGCCACTAGACAGATATAAAGACAAAAAAAGTAAAGAAAGGAAAAACACCTTAGCAAACCACCTTTTCCATTCGCGCATGTTGTCATTACAAATCATCAACTTGTCCCTTAGATTATAAATACAAACATTTCTGTATAGTTTTTCCCTTTACAATGGGAATGCATGGGGCAAGAGCAATTTACGCTTGCTTACAGTGAAACTGTGAAGTGTGCGATAGACACTTACCCCGTGAGGCCACGGGAGAGGATTTGTGAATGGCCGTGTAATGACACCTGACATCTTTATTCAAAACAAGTACCTACTCTGAGAGTATGCGATTTCAGACGCAGCCAAAATGTTTACATTTTTCCAGACCTGGAAAAGTCATATAAATTAAAAAAAAATCTTAACTACAATTTATAATGAATATACATTTTTCTACAAAAGCTCTAATGTTTATTTATCAAATATAAATTGTGGTTTTTGTTTTTCCTTTGAATATTGTTGCAGACAATGGAGGGCCCTGCAATCAAAAAAAAGTTGAGAACCACTGGTCTAAATAATCCTGGAGTGAGACTACTGTTACAAGCTGATTAACTTTTGCTTATGTTTATGTTGGTAACATACTATATAACATCCTGAAGCCACAAAAAAAAAAAAAAAACTTTTCAAACTTTTCATCCAGATTGCACTATTAATGCTATGCCTGGATGAAATACCTACACAGGAAATACACAGTGTAATTAAATTCATGGAAGCCCTTTACTGTACAGCTAGACCCCCAACTCCATCATAATGCAAATACATGCAAATATGTGACCCTGGACCGAGATACAACTATTTGAAAATCTGGAATCTGAGGGTGCAA
>NW_015786304.1:0-1955 GCF_001515625.1 Sinocyclocheilus rhinocerous | reverse complement strand
GACTGTGCTATTTAACGGTGAAGTGTGTCTGACTGTACCATATTAACACATCTCTTTGTGCTCATCTGCTGTGGGAATGGATCTGATACATTGCACATTGGAAGGAGCTGAGATGTAATTGATGTTTTCAGAATTTCGAATGGAACTTTTTGGATTAACCTGACAAGCTTCAGGCGTATATGTATATTAGAAAAGGTTTGTAGCATCTTAATCACAATATTAAGAGGGTAGATTTGGCGAGACTTCCTATAAGGCTTCACTTAACACACAGTTTATCATTAAATATTGTTTCACTGATATTTTTGCCTTAACACATTTAGGTTGCATGTTTTTTTGTTTTTCTCTGTGGAACGAGCATTTTTAGCTACAAAAAAGCCATTTTTTGTTTATTCCACAGAGAATCGTGTACATATTGTATTCACAATTCAAAGGAGCATGAATCTGCAACAGAAACTACCTGGCATATACTTTTATGTTTATAATGTGTCTCCACCAATGAATTGAGCATCTATTCAAGTTTCACCGTATTTTTACACTGAGATGGCTTCATTGGCATGTTGTTTGTGACATGACGTCACTTCTGTAGTTGCCATATGTACATCTGCCCAAAAGATCGACCACTTGGAGATAATGATTTTGTCGATACATTCAACCAACATGAATGTTTTCTTAATAGTCCTCAATAGTCTGTTGAAGGTTTTGTGGGCATGAGAATTTTCTCTCTAAACCTTTGTCTTCCAAAGTAACATTTCTCACCCTCTTTGTGTGTTTGTGTGGTCTTCTTAAAGCTTTTGGGCCTTCTTTAAAGGGGATCCACGTAACCACTAATTCGAATGACAAAATAGAGCAAACTTTCAGTGCAATCATGCAACTATGAACTTTAATGCATGCAGCAAAAACTATTTTTGAGAACTTAATGATTCAAGACAGGCATATGTGGAACGATTTTAGCCTGAACTCTCAATTATTTGTTCACATGCAAGACTGGACAAGTCATCCACACCTTAATGACTTATATGGAAGGCTGGTTTTACCTCAGAGTAAAACAAATAAGTTGATTGTGACTTCCCATTTGTGGCGTCATAATTGGCTTCAAAGTGACTTTATATCTCACAATTGGGACTCACAGTTGCAAATTTTTATTTTGCAATTGCACCTTTATATTTCACAGACTTTATCTCTCAAAATGTGATGTTTGATTTAAATCTCACAATTACTTTTTTATTTTTTAATCTAAGGCAGAACCAGGCTTCCATGGACTAGTGGCAAGAAATTTAAACACAAAAAAGTACTGATGTACCATGAAATCAAATCTGTTTGTCATAGTACTTTGATATGTGCCATGTTACGAAATGATCATCCATATTTGCATGGCTCTTCATGCCCAGAAGACCACTGTATTACCATTGTGCTTTTTGGTTAGAAGGATGCTTGGTGTGACGATGCTTTTTGACATTGCTTTGCATTGACTATAGAATGTTTTATAACATGGTGGAAAAATGTATAATTAGCCTGGCATTTTGGTCGGATTAGCTCAATGCAGTTGTACTGTGGAGGGGTTACGTGACTGTACCCCTTTAAGACATTGTGCCTTGTCTTTAAGTCCGCTATGGCACACTGAACACTGCTCATTTACATTGATTTCCACCTCATTGTTATTTCAACAGTGGCTACATGAATACATCCCTTGATATATTATTCAATGCCTTTAATAAGTGAAAACAACTTGTTACCATTTATTTTTGTTGCCCTCCTTCTTATATATCATTTTTTGTATCTGTTATGCGAGCAGCTTGGTCGTGGGTAGAGAAGTAGCATGAAACTAGAGCAGATTTTACATGTTTGTGCCCACGTGGGAAAGACTCGGGTGTTATTGTCTCTCAGATAAGCATTTTTATTAGTCAGCTCCAAATCTAGAGCACCTGCTTGCAACAACAAGCAATGTGGCTGTGAAG
>NW_015786303.1:0-1950 GCF_001515625.1 Sinocyclocheilus rhinocerous | reverse complement strand
AAAATTCAGCTTTGATCACAGAAATAAATTACATTTTAAAACATAGAAAACATATCATTATTATTATTTCACAATATTACTGATTTTACTGTATTTTTGATCAAATCAATGCAGTCTTGGTCTGCAGAAGAGACTTTTGAATAGTAGTGTATACGATTACAACGCTTGATCATTTAACTAGCTGCTACTTCATAGTAAATGATTTGTCATGTTTCTGGTTTGTAGGATAGTGCTCTGAAGGAAGCAAAGCTTTTGAAGGAGGTGAACAGCTTGTCAGAGAAGAACCTCCAGCTTAGGAACAAGGTACAGAGGCCAAGCATTTCATATAATGAGCAGCTTGGGTGTGTGAGATTTACCCGGTCTGTTTAACCCTCACAGCTGGAGGAGACCGAACGCAGATGTAAAACACAACAGGAGCAGATCTTTGAGCTGAAGCAGGAACTCACAAACACCACTGCTGAACTAAAGCTGCGTCTCGCCCAAACCGAAGGTGCTCATCACTTCCAACTCGGCTATATGGCAAAATCCTCTGCTTTTAGATTGTATTTTAAAGTTTGAAATGTTTTCTTGGTTCCATTAGAAAGGCTGGAAATGGAGAAGAGAAGATCCAAGCAGGCACTTGAAGACATGGACAGTTTACGACAGAAGGAGGTGAAGATGTTAAACCCACAGAGAGTTTTGCTTAAATTCTTAGTTGCTGTTGCTGAAAGTTCATTGTCCTTTCGCTCCAGGTGGATCATCTGACAAGACACCAGGAGGAGAGTGAGAGAGCTCTTCAAGAACGCACCCTCAAACTTGAAGGACAGCGGATCCAATTAGAAGAAGTACTCTCATGTTGTATTGCAGTGTTATTTTAGTATCATTGAGATACTAGTTTTTTATTCATATTTTGAATGTTTTTATTTTCTGTTTTCATTTTAATTTTAGTTAAAACGTTAGTAATTTGCACGTTTTTGTCATTATTATTATTATTTATTTATTTTTCATATGTCAATATAGTTTTTGTTAGTTTTTATTTCAGTTTTCAAGTACTAACTGAAAATGAGAAATGTTTTCTTGGCAATTAGCTGAAATGAAGTATATATAATATATATTTTATTTTATTTCAGTTAAAGTTTATTATAAACAAAAAATGTTTTTTTGTTGTTTTAGTTTTAGTCAATAACTGTAAAAAAGTTATTATTTATTTTTTTCAGAAAAAAATCCTAAGACTTGGAATATATACATATACATTTTTATAGTTCATTTTATGTCCTGTCACTTTCTCAAGTTTCTTTCTCAAATTCTACTTTTGTGTTTAAAAAAAAAAAGCATTCGGGTTTGGAATGACATTTTGGGTGAATTATTCATTCCATTTGAAAACTAACCTCAGCCTTGTTTTCTTTAGAATTATTGTTGGTTTTGGAATGTCATTGTTCTTAATGGTACATAAAGAAGATCGACAGAATGAAGAATCACGTTTGCACTCTTGCATGCAGGAGCTGAGCAGAGTGAAAGCGTCTCTAGTGACTGAGAGAGCTCAGGCTGAGGAGGAGCTTGGGAAAGTGCGTGCCCAAGTGCGACTGGAGGAGGTATGCCATACTTTTTGAATTGTTGCTACATTAGTAGCTGCAGTATTGTTCATCAAAGCCACAAGATCCTCTGCTCATTCCCTCTGCAGCAGCAGCACCTGACCAGCCTGGAGGAGAAACTGCGAGCGGTTCGTCAGTCTCGGGATGAATCGCAGAACCACTGCACCCATCAGAAACAGACCATCGCTGAGCTGCATGCCAAAGTGGGCCAGCAAAGCATCGAGATGGACACGCTCCGCCGCAGGATAGACGAGTTACAGCAGGTACAGGATCCAAATGCAGTCACTCAGGGAGTGCTTCCAGTGCTATTTCACTATCATGGAGATACTAGTATAGTTTTCCTAGAACAGTTTTGAAATTTTTTTTTTTTTTCCAGTTT
>NW_015786302.1:0-1955 GCF_001515625.1 Sinocyclocheilus rhinocerous | reverse complement strand
GACACACCCTCTGAAAGTGAATTCGTGCATTGTGTGCATCAGCCTTCAACAACGCAAATATCATCCACATCCAAACGCTCAGCATTCATATTAAATGAAGATACAGCGCGTATCGTGACTCGATGCGCCCTCGTAAGCGTTTTGATGAGGATCCTCTGAAACGCTACATATGCAGTGCTCGCATTTCAATCACATCCACACCGATTCAGATAATACATGAAAGGAGAAGGTAATTTCTTCGATCCATACCTGGACATAATTGTTCTCGCAATATTCCGCGACCCTTGAAAGGTTTTGGTAGCTCTCCACAAGGGCTCTTTTTCCAGCCGGGATTTCTTCCTCTAACAACATTTGTAGCTCTGCCATCTTACATCCCTCTGCATTACTCTTCTCCCCTTCTTTCATCGAAACCAGCAAGAGCTTCACTCTCCGACAGGAGGTCCCTCGCCTGGCATTGTGGGATTCCCGTTGGCTCCTCTTTTTCAGCAGTCCGACAATTCTCAACGCAGCGCCTTACGCACTGTGCTGTGATTGGCTGTTCGGCTCTGAGAATTCGTTGTCGACCAATTGAAGAGGAGTGCGATTCTCACAGCGATGAGAAATACCGCGATGTTCTACAACAGCGTTCATGGACAAGCAGCAGATTTACAGCGAGGGCTGTATTAAGACTAATGAGTCTTTGTTCACTGTTTCGGGCAATGTTTTAGATAATATGTCTAAGACATTAAGTATGTGCGGCTGTATGTTTTAGAGGTAATAATAGGCTTTTCATAATATAAAAATAATTTAATGATGTTAAACCGTGGTGATAATGACATACAAATATAAAATATAAGAACGATGCGACAGTAAATCATGAACAACTCCCAAAACGCCCAAAGCTACAGCAAAAAGCATTAAAGACCTAGAAATTAAGCTAGTAGAGCCGATGTTTTTAAAAATAATAAAAACTACTGTTTTATAATAGACACGCTTCTATATAATACTCGTGTGATATTGCTTATATATATTCTGAATTTTCAGAAAGTGTTTAAGTCCATCCAGTAATGTAATAGCCTAGGTGTTGGACAGCTCCTTGCTAAAAATCTCAGCATGAGCAAACGCCGTTTAAATATCCTTTCGCAAGGCATTGTGGATCATGTAGGCTTAAGGCGCGCTACATTCTATTCATCACTACTGAGTCTGGCGTCATTGAAAACTACATCACCCCAACTGCATCTCTTTCAGTTAATACCTAGGACGCGCTGAAGTTTTTTTTTTCTTTTTCAAATGGACGAAACACAGGTGGTGAGTAATAATATTTTATGTGGCGTTTTGCTTTTTGTTGTTTAGTTTAGCAGTTCAGTGTACTAAAATTTCGGGCAATTTAAAAAAAAAGAGTTTACAATGTGATTCATTTTTATTTTTTAAAGATTAATTAATTAACCTGATATTAAACTAATTAAGTGAAGGTGTGCAATATATGTTTAACATATCAAATAAATATTAAGTCTACATTTAAATTATTATCTTATTAACGTGATATGCTTTTTGATCCACGCCTGTTGGTTAAATGTTTATTGCTTTTTCTGACATCTGTCAATCACGAGGTAGACATGTCCATGACACGAACAGTGTTGGCGAGTAACTAGTTACATGTAATGGCGTTACGTAACGTAATTTAATTACAAAATAAATGTAACTGTAATCAGTTTAATGAGAAAAAATGTGCAATTAAATTAATAATATTATATTTTCATACACACCCACATACAGTTTTAATTGATTTCTTTCCCAAACTGCTTTGACTGCTCTAAAATAAGAGACACCAGTGTTTTCGGAGTTTAGAACACAAAATAGGACACATGATTATTCTGTTTTATTTCTTATTTGGGTTTATTCTTTATTTTTTAAGATTAACTGTTTTTTTCCCCCCCAAGGCATTGTTAGATGCCAGTGTTTCCTGTCATAACTAT
>NW_015786301.1:0-1954 GCF_001515625.1 Sinocyclocheilus rhinocerous | reverse complement strand
CTTTTTTGGACCCAACTCAGATTCAAGGCGAGCATTACCCTTTTGTGAGAAATCAAATTGGATGCCACCTCCCCAGGATTTACCGGGAGAGATTTGGGACTTTTTTGACAAAAATTGCACGGACCTCAAGAGATTGATTACCATGTCCCACTCCCCACCTCCAAATTTATCGCAAGCGGAAATAGAGGCGTTACATACTCTGTCCCACCGACAGGATATTATAATTAAGCCTGCTGACAAAGGTAGTGCGGTAGTGATCATGGATAAACCTGCTTATGTACAGGAGGGTTTACGCCAATTACAAGATACAGAATTTTACAAAACATTGACAGCTCCAATTTTTCACGATTCAATTCCACGAATTGCACAAATTGTGCAAAGTTTGTTAGAAAAAGGTTACATTTGTAAACGACAAGCAAACTATCTTGTGGGGCAACATAATCCTCGGCCTAGGCGGTTTTATTTGCTACCTAAAATTCACAAGCCCCGAGACAAATGGTCCACGCCTACTATGCCCCCTGGCCGTCCGATAGTTTCGGACTGTGGCAGTGAGAGCTGCCGAGTGGCAGAGCTGATTGACTTCTATTTGAACCCTTTGTCAACTAGGCATGCTAGTTATATTAAAGACACTTATGACTTTGTAGACAAAGTTAAAACATTGAAAATCCCGTCTGACGCGATCTTGTTTTCACTGGACGTTGATAGTTTGTATACGAATATTGAAACTCCTTTGGGTTTAAAAGCAGTTAGAGACTGTTTCAAGAAATATCCAGATACGTCTCGGCCAGATGAGGCAATTTTGGAACTTTTAGAGCTAAGCCTAACCTGTAACGATTTTGAATTTGGAAAAGAATTTTATCTACAAATCAAGGGGACGGCAATGGGGAAGAAATTTGCCCCAGCTTACGCAAATATCTATATGGCACAATGGGAAGAAACAGTCTTCCCCAGGTGCACCGGGCTTCCATACTGTTACTACAGATATCTTGATGATATTTGGGGAGTGTGGCAATACAGCCATCAGGAGTTTCAGAGGTTCATTCAAATCCTAAACTCTCATCATAGATCAATCAAAGTAAAGTCTGTCACTAATGACAAGACCATTGATTTTCTGGACACAACAACCTACAAGGGCCTGGAATTTTCTACTACATGCCAACTTGATCTAAAGGTTTATTTCAAAGAAACGGACACTCACGCCCTCTTGCATCACAACAGCTATCATCCCCGACATACGTTTCGGGGAATTGTGAAATCTCAGTTATTAAGGTTCACAAGGATCTGTACCCAAACAGCAGATTTTCAGGAAGCCAAAAATATGTTGTTTTCTGCACTGCGAAATAGGGGGTATTCCAGGATGCAATTGCGGCAGATTTATAAGGAACATTGCCAGTTTATGACCAAAACTGTTCGCCGTTCACACGAGGAGGACAAAGTTCTTGTCCCTATCATATTCCCTTATTCACCACTATCAGTAGGATTATCTCAGCGAATTAAGAACAATTTTTTACAAACTTTAACACCTTCCTTGGTGGGGGAAGACATTACCCTCTTGCCGGCTTACAAAAGAAATACCAATCTACGTGACGTCTTGGTATGTAGTCGCCTTCCTCGGGAAAGGAAACAAAGGCACCCAGACCAACGACACCATGTTATCAAGATTTGGGGCCGTCAGGAAGCAATCTCTTTGCCCAATATTCCATTGAATACCAAAAACTGTGTTTATGCAATTACGTGCATGAAATGTCGGAAACAATATGTTGGACAAACTAAAAACTCCATTAGAACACGGTTACACCACCATCGATATACAATTCGATCTCAACTTCAAGATATTAGACGACGAACCCTCATTGATCATTTCCATCGACATGGAGTGCAAAACCTTTTCATTCAAGGTTTGGAACACAACCCAACGTGGTCAGACAAACAGAGACTTTGTAAAGAAAATTAT
>NW_015786300.1:0-1951 GCF_001515625.1 Sinocyclocheilus rhinocerous | reverse complement strand
GTGGAGCTGGTCCCTGTATGGTTACTGGCACCACTAGGGAGTGTCCTGCCTTTCTCTGCCTAATGGCAGGGAGATTTATTTTGTCCATCCACAGAGGCTTACGTCAGCCCAGCACCTCACTGCAATAAACAGATTTAGTGGAAGCAGTTCTGTTCCTGCAGCGGAAAAGGCTGTGCAGAAAGCCTGAGGATATAGAGCTCTCAATTTGCCTCTAGACATCTGAGACAGCCAGCTGAGTTTATTTATAACAGACATAAAGAAGTCACATTATAACAGTGTCTGTCTTAAATTAGACATTTATATCCCTTTATTTTTATATGTGTGAATATATATATATATATATATATACTGTGTGTATTTATATTGTTATGTGAATAAAAAAGAAACTAATTAATTTGCATTTAAATGTATTTTTGCTTTTAATTCATAAATTATATATAATATTTAAAAATAATAGTAATATGTAAAATGAAGATTTTGTATTTTTTGTGGTTTTATTTTGTCTTTTAATTTATTCAATTCGGTGGTTTACTTTTATTTTGCCTTTTATTTTAATTTATTATAATACACATGGAACTTATTGTTAACGTAATGTTTACTCTGTCTGTCTATTTTCTTAGTATTTTATTGGTGAAAGTCAGTTGATTTAGCAGTTTCTGTCACCTTCAGTGCAGGCAGGTCCATCACTCAGATCGTAATATCCCTGACAGGAGACAGATATGCTTCATTAAAGGGGAGCAGGATATATGATATGATAATAATCATAATCGGAGCATACTTTAAAAGGGTCCGAACACAAGCAGTTCAGTATGAATGGTCTTGGTCAAGACTTATTGATCCATGTTTCAACCCCAGACTGCACGTATGGAAAAGCTTTTGAATTGGTTGTGTATTAGTTGTAGGTAGACTCAACTGCAGTGGAGCCAATCAGAAAAGTCCTTTGTATGTTTTTCTTAGCTGAACTTGTGGAAGATATAGCTTTTTTGCAATGTCACTTCTGGTTGGATTCGGTATCAGTTTAATTAACAGCAAACTAGATTTGTCATTCATACGTTTTTTTTCCCTTTTACTTCATGTTTGTTTTTACATCATTTCTTTTATTGCATTCAATATTGTTTCACACAGAATAACAGTTTCGTCTGTACATTTTATATTATGAAAATAATAAAAGTTATATATGAATAAAATAAGTATTATTCCCCTCCTTTAACCAGTCTCCCAGCTCTAATGTGCCTCCAATAAGATCTTTGGACTTGCTAATAAGAGAACATATCTGACTCTCTAGGTTCACATCTCGATCAATACTGTATTAAACCAAACAGTAAGGGAATGACTTTGCTACAGCACTCTTCTTTATAGCTGTGTGTTGGAGCACCGTACTCCTTCTCTCCCTCTCTCCTTGCTCCAACCAGTTTTAGCGGGTGAGGGGTGTGGTGTTGGCCAGGGATCATACTGCGATGAATCGAATGGCCGCGGGGGTTCCCTGCTCAGATCAGTCGCTCTTAATGAGCTGCCTGGGTTCCCTGGAGGACGATTATGTTCGCAGCCTTGTGTTCCTCTGGGTCCCCATAGAAAAGGGTCCTGAGGAGGGCTTTGGATTATGTTGAGGAAATGTGTTGTGTCATCACAGCAAGACTGTGATGAGCTTTTGTTAGTAGACGTTATGTGGTGTGAGGCTTGATAGCTGAGAATTTTTATCGATACTAATTTAGCCTGAGATATATGATGCATCCAAGAGATCCAATAATGCATTACAAGAAAGCAGACACTCATTTTATATTCTTCTAAGTCTGTTTCCCATAACACACATTGTTTCCTTTTGCTTATTCTTATTCGTAATAAACCTAGAAGAAAAAGTTTAATTAAATAAATAAATAATAAATACAAACAATATATATATTTAAAATATATATATATATATATATAAATATAGAATATAATACATAATGTA
>NW_015786299.1:0-1951 GCF_001515625.1 Sinocyclocheilus rhinocerous | reverse complement strand
AAAAAAAAAACTATACAGAGTATGGAAGAATATATATCTCACTGTACAGACATAATATTGTAATTTTTGTAAACTACATAGCAATATTTAGTTTCTATGTATGCCTTTATATGGCTGGAATGACAATAAACACTCTCTATAGGATGCGTTTGAATACAATGTTAGCATACTGCACAGTATACACTGTATACTCCTAAATATAAAAAAATATATACTATGTGAAGCAGTATGCAATATGCAGTGACAAACGCATTTTCAATTTAGTGGCATCAAGTTACCAACAAGTAAATATTGATTGATTGATTTTTTTTTAAACACAATTCTGTGTAAAATGGCTTGAATATTGGCAGGTTGACAAGAAGGATGTATTAAAAATCACAGCTGATATATATATATTTTTTTGTCATGTTGGAAATGGAAAGTGAAATAAAGGGCATTTGCATTCAGAAATATATTTATTTATAAATTATTTGAAATTTACTAAATTTCATCTGCAGTCCCTAAGCAGGAAAAAAAGCAATATACGCTGTAATTAAAACATCCATTAATTAACATACATAAAACATCACACCTAATGCAATTTTTTTTTTAAAATTACAAATAGCAGTAATACAATTACAAGTAAGTTGCACTATAATAAATGCTAATACACCTAAAATAAATGAATGTTAATAAATAATGATAAAAAAGCTTTTTCAACAATCACATATTTGGCTCGTCTTTAGTCATATTTTTAGTCATAACTTAAATTAAGCAAAGGTGGAACACTGTCTAATGTTATTTTGTAGTGTGTTCCAAATACTGACAACTCTTATAGAGAAGACTGAGCGATTAAAGTCTGTGGCCCTATATTGCACTTCACAATCATTTGCTGTATAGCCTGGTGAATATAGTATGCATGCAGAATGTAGTCCTTACTGCACTTACAACAACACACAAAAGAAACAGTACAAGTAGTATGCTGAACATAGTCTAGACCAGCAGAAAAAAGCTATTCTTCGTATAGTTGCTCCATCTGAGTGTGTGTTCTCTGGCCGTCTCTGCCTAGCTAATAGCTCGTGACAGCCTGAGGTCTCGCCCTGTCAGCTCCACCTGCAGGGGTCTGGCCCAAAGCCTCTTCAGGGTAATTGTTCTGCCCCTTCCAACCCCCTTCTCAGGCTTTAATCACTTCCCCCAAGAATGCCACAAGGTGTGTGAGGGGGGAGAAAGAGGAAGAGAGAGAGTGTGTGAGAGAATGCAAGAGCAGTTGCTGTTTCAAACTAATTATAACTGCATGTCAGTGCTGTCAATGTAGTCTCAGTTCTGCACAGCAGCTCAGGGACACATCTACACTTCATCGTGACACCAGCTGAAGAACTGCGAGAATGAACTGTTACATATAACACTAGTGTGTAGCGTATAGGTAAGATTTAAAACCTCTTTTGCCAGACAAAAATGACAGTTAACGCACAAAGCTGATGTTCTACAGTTGTTTTCAATATTCTCCATCCTCATAAAATTAGTTAAAAATATTTCAAATATATATATTTTTTCAATATTATGCCAATTTAATATAACAGCATAATATAAGATAATGCCAAAGCATCAATAAAAATAACGTAAATAAATAAAAGTGCTGTAATTTTTCTTTGATGATATGTGGTCTCTTTGTTTTTCTTAGTGTTTCATTGCTATGTAGCTGCTAGTGATTTCTTACTAGGTCAAACCAAAAAAGCCCAACCAAGTCTCTATATTCTTGTCACTAGATGTGTCTCAGGTTTCCCTTTCAGTATTAGTCTAGTTTTTTTTTTTACCCCCATCAGATTGCTTTAAGTAAGTTAAAATTAATAAAATAAAGTTAAATGTTATTTAAAAAATAGAATAAATTATTAATATTATTATAGATTAAATTATTGAAAACAAATAATTAAATAACATAAATATATAGAATAAAATAAAAAGATTAATATGT
>NW_015786298.1:0-1951 GCF_001515625.1 Sinocyclocheilus rhinocerous | reverse complement strand
TCCCAGCTCACCTTGGCTGCCCTACATCAAGACCCTGCCTGCTGACTACGACACACCCCTGTACTTTGAAGAGGATGAAGTGCGCCACCTGCTGGCTACACAAGCCATACAGGACGTACTCAGTCAATACAAAAACACAGCGCGGCAGTATGCCTACTTCTACAAAGTCATCCACGTAAGTCACACAGCCGCTCTCTTAATTGTCTGTTTATTTGTGTGTAAATGTTTTAAAGCTAAAATCAGTTACTATTGCATTCTGCATACTGTTTTACATATTTTTACCTTTTTCCAGACAATTTAACTTCAGGGCTTAATATAGGCACCTAGTCTCACTTTTCAGCTACGGATGTCCCTGAATACACCACAAAAAGTACACAAAAGTACAAACTTTCTTCAGTTAATTCATAGAGTTGTGCTCATACGTATGGCAGTTTTGATGAGTGCGGTGAGTGATAGCCCTATCTGTGTCTCATACATGGACTGCCAGCCGTTTGAGTGCAGGGCTCTTTAAGCAATCAGCGCCACAAGTTATTCAGACTCTCTAGCCACATGAATAGCTGTCCTTTATACTGCTGTCTGCTGAGGTGAGGAAATCCAGTTTTAAAAGGATCCCTGCCGTTGAAGGCACATTGGAGATGGGTAAAAGGAGTTTTATAATGCCCTCTTGCACCCAATTTCAGGGCCCCTGATAAGCTGCCATTGACATGGCTCAGAGATGGTGCCGCAGTGGCAAACTTTGGCCAGCAGGGGGAGATGTTTATCCTTTAATGTAGTGTTGAAAGCAAAATATGAATGAGCATGAATTAGTTTGCTTTTAAATAACAACGTTCACGTCCAAAAGTTTTAGATTTTGGTGTTAGAAAAGACTATGAAATGCCAAATGGTGTGATACTTTTTGCTCTGTTTCAATAAGGAATAAAATAAATTTACTTAGACTAAGAATAGCATATCTTATTGTCACTGCAAAAGTAAAGACATCTGCTTGTTTCCACCATTCAAACTAAACAATAATCAGAAATGACTGAGTTTTGCTTTTACCTAAGTCGAGTGAAACATCTGTGCTTAATATTCAGTGGTAGCCTAACCTCTTAAGTTTTAGAACGTGTTATTTCCACTTTGGTTACAAAGAGTGCATTATATTACCATAAAATGTAATTTCAGTGTTGTGATGAAAATCTTGAATATGCAGATTTATGATTATTAAATGACACATTGAGATGACAGTTCATTTCAGTGTGACTGAAGCTGTCCAATAAATTTTATCCCGTTTCTTGGACCTCCTCTTGGCTATTAAGGAAGCAATAATATGCTCTTCCAGTTCTCCCCAATTTTTATTCAAAATCTCTGCCGGTACATTTAGTTTCTTTCATTAGATGACTGTCAATTAGGGAAAAGAAACTAATATTTCCCATTACTGTCAAGATAAGGCATCAAATATTCATCCAAATAGTTCATGTATTTGTCATTTTGTCTGCAAATCTGCTGACGTTTTCTTTATTAAATGTTTTCTAGTTTATAAAAGGGGGTTGGAGTGTAATTAGGAGCGGTATTATTGTTTCTCGTACTCTGTTAATAACTTTAATCAAGTGTATTTATACCGTTTTCTATACAGCGACTGAGACAAATAACAGGAAACACAATAAACTGGAATATATGCATCTGCTACTTTAAGCCCTTGGCATCAGTCATCAAAAAGTTTATCAATTTGCATATGCAGTGAACGTTTCATTGTCCATTAGGTGGCAGAAGTGAGTTAAGCTTCAAATGAAACATTACTTCCTCTGAAACTCATAACTTGGTTAAAGTTTGTGTTGCTAAAATAAAGCTGGAGGACTGCATGACCTACTGGCGTAATAATCACACCGTGCAAATCTTTTAATGAACAGAAAGATTCATTCTGTGTGCGTTCAGGCAGGATTTCGGAGTGAAATGAACATATAACTTTTTTTTT
>NW_015786297.1:0-1949 GCF_001515625.1 Sinocyclocheilus rhinocerous | reverse complement strand
CTGTGTCTCTCGCTCTCTTTTTAGGGACTTGAGCTCTAAAAGAAGAAGGGTTTTGATCTGATTAAAGACTCACTGGCCAGCCTTTGCTATTATCATCGTACTTATGCTGAGATGTGATGGCGGCAACCTTATACCAGCGCACTCTCTATGTGTGTGTGTGTGTGTGTATCTACCTGCCCCTCCTCTCTGAACAGTTTAACAGAAAAATCAAAAGGGCCAGCAGTGCTATACACTCAGGAACACAATTTCAATTTCAATTCACTGCCGCTGCTAAGTACGTGATATGGAGATGACAATCAACCTTCTTGTCCTTCATTTTATTGCACAGCCAAGTCTATCAGTCTGCCACGCTCTCCTCGGCTCTCCTGTCATTTCCCTGCCACACAGGAAGCCGGAGAGACAGGAAGAGACATTGATGAGTGGATCATGTGGATGAAGGATGCATCTCTCCATTATCATCATCTTCTTTAATAAACCCACTATGATTTTTTTTTTGTTTTTTTAATCAGGCATCGGACAACATATGAGCACTCACTGACACAGTGGATGAGGCATAATGTGATTTTTTCATATTGCTTACAAACTCTGTTTATGAGTCCGTCTTCTCTGTTTAGATGGAGACATCTTTATTGGGTCATTTAAAAAAAAAAAAAATTCCTTAAGATTCACTTAAAATATTTAGGACAAATATTGTTAAAAAGCAGTCTAAATGCATCATGTTCTTCACTGAAATGCTCTGTTTTGCAGCTTGCCCTTTAAAGTGTCTCTGTTTTGGTTTTATGGATATTAAATTTCATGTAGTGTGCCATATAGCTGTTTGATAATGTAAAAGTATCAAAAGTGTCAAAGACATATTGAGTTGTCACCATGTCTAGAAGACTGAGAAAATATTGAGAAAATAAAAGTGTTTTTGACCTTGGGTGCATGTAAAGCTATCAAAGGACCACCAAAACAAAATCAGGAACCTTTAAAATAGCATAATGGGGCACGTTAAAACTTCTATGTGATTGGTTACTATTATGATTGGCTCACATCTTTGCATTGAAAATGATTGACACCTTCTCGCCAAAAACTCACCCAGCAGCAAAGATCTAGATGGCTATGGAAATAAACCAGCAAAGTAAACCAAAGATGCGGTTAAATCAAACAACAGATTCCCTGACAATTACACTTTGTAATTATATGAATTATATACAGGTCTTTATTTGTATTTTCATAATAGCAATAGACTACTATTGTGAATTATGATAACTATTAAATTAGATAATTAATCTTAATGTGCAAAAAAAAAAAACATTCGCACATCACTGTTATTCAGTATCAAAAATAAGTTCACTCTACCTCAAAACAGTTCAGATGGGGATAATCTCGCAAATATTAATGTTCGGATAGAAAATCCATATTTATAAGGGCGTATCCATATAATAAATATGTTAAAAGGAGATTTAGTGATGAGATTTAGTTATGGTCAAACGGAAGTAGTAGTATTTCTTTCAATTGTAATTTAAACAGTATGGGATTTGGAGTGATGCACGTGTTATTTGCTGTATTAAAGTTAGCAACTATTAACTTAACTGACAATCATTAATGAAAATCCCTGAAAATATACATCCGTATTATATAACAAATTATTGAAGCAAGACATTTTTAGAACATGTTCATAGTTTAGTGAACACACTTGTGGTTGTGGTGCAAACTGAGGGGAATTGACTTTGTACATCTACTAAAAATCTCCTTCATTCAAGCTGGTTAAAAGTCATTTGAAAACAAAACAAACAAAAAAAAACGGGACAATGTAGATAATATTTAAAACAGCTCCGTATCACTTTGACCCAGGGCCACCACTGGCCAAATGCATTCCCTATGAAATGGCCTGCAGATCCTGCTGTGCCCCGTGTTTAGACACCTGTGTGGCGCTGCGAGGGTTAAAGTGGGCCAGAACTGAAGCA
>NW_015786296.1:0-1948 GCF_001515625.1 Sinocyclocheilus rhinocerous | reverse complement strand
TATTTAACAATGCATTAGACTGAATTCTTCCCCTCATATAGATGATTTCTCTTCTGCTTTCAGGAACGGGGCTCCCATCCCGACACATTTCTTTGTGATTCTTACAAGCTGTAAGAACTCGTCCCTTCCCATCCGACAGTGTGACGGTCCTCTAGATGCTGTGTCTTTCGTTCTTCCTCATCGAGCTGATCGTCTGGAAACATGTCATGTATGTGATCAGCCATTCATGATCTGAACCACAGCAACCATAAGATTGTACAAAGTAGCTGAGTAACTTGCTTGTTAGGTAACTTGTTAACCACTTCGGTAAAAAAACAAACAAAATGAAACTAGTTAAACAACAAACATTTGGCAGTACATTTCAACCATATTTCAAAGACGATAGAACTAAATATGAAATTACATATAAAGATGTACTTAAGTCCTGAATAGGTTGAAAATTTCAACTAATTGAATTGAATGTAGATTTAAAGTGGCTGAAAACATTACATTCAGTTCACACTTAAAGTATATTATTTCCTTAAGTACTCTTAAAATTAAGTACTTTTTCACAAGGGCAAGCATAATATGGAATAAGTTATGGAAAGATTTTATGAGATGAATCAAATATGTTTATTAAAAAAAGGAATTGTTGTGTTTCTCTCATATCTCATTATGCATCTATTTTTTACACACCCTGTTTTGTTCTATCATTTATTTCTCCAGAATGGCTCACACTACTCATGGCTCCAGGATTGGGTTCAGTTTCACGTGACGCGAATCAGAGACGTTGAGCTTCTGACGGGCTTGAGTTTTTACCATGACCGGATATCTGTTGCTGAAACATTACAACTCAAAACCACACTCAAAACTTTCTAGAAACGCTTATGAACTTAGACCACATTCCACTGCGTCTGCAGGCCACGAACGGCACATTCGGAATGGAATGGATCTGTTCACCATTAAAACCCAGCTGAGCCTTACCAGACTCTGAAACAAAGACACTAGTTCATCCAGAGAGTCTTTGAACTCCTAAAATGGGAAAATAAAAACGTTTTTATGATCTCTGCTTTAATGAAATCTTTATTCTCAGAGGCAATCTATTTATATCTGGGGAAGTACCAGAAACTGGCCCAGCAATCCTAGAGAAACTAAAATTCTGTTTTTCCAAAAAAATAAAGAAAAGCTGTTTTGCAGCACACATGTTAGTGATTTATCTGTGGTTGGACTGTGGGTCCAGCATTCAGCCTGTTCCAAAAAGAAAGAGTATCCTCAAATGAAACCATATCGAGAGCTTTTGTGCAAACGACAGGAAAGCTACATTTTCCAGAGGAATCACTTTCAAAGTGTCACTTGCTATACATTGTTTTATTATATTGTATTACAACAAAAGAAACAAATGCTGTTTCCAGCAGTCTGTAGCATGCACAGCCAATTCATGATTTATTTACTCATGTATAATAGTGGTTTGTACTGCCCCTTCAGGCCAGAATGTAGAATTGCATCAGACAACAAAAGCAAAACTTATGTCACTGTGCATCTTTTTCTGGAGATTAAATGGATTCACTCTCTCAGGTCAGTTTTGATATCAATAAATATGCATCAACATTCTTTATTACATTTGTATGTTACTTTTGTTATTCAAAGTTCATAACGTGTAAGCAGAGATGAGATTGTACTGTAGATTGTCTCATATGTATGTCGTGTATTGTCTCACTGTATTTGGTGAATATTGGTTAAATATTTAAGATTTGTGTTATATGTATTTTGTTCGTGCAGTTTGTTGGGGTTTAATACAATTAGGCGTCACTGTCAAAATTATCCTCTTCAATAAGTGTACTATAGTTTATACATATAACATACATAGTTTAGATCAATGTGATTTTTTTTTTTTTTTGGTCTGGACCTATATATTTATCATAAAAATGTTAAATATTTACACGACCATTCAAAAGTAGGAAGTCAGTAA
>NW_015786295.1:0-1949 GCF_001515625.1 Sinocyclocheilus rhinocerous | reverse complement strand
TGCACATTTACCGCTTGACGAAAATTTGCAGGCGAAATCCAGTTATTTCAATAGGAATCTGCAGGAAGGTCAAAAAAGTTGCCCATGCAAATTTTGCGTGTGTTCAGTTCAGTTTAGTTGGTCACGTGAATGTGTGCTGACCAGCAGAAAGCTGCTTGATTTGAAAGTGCCTTCTGTGTGAACTGTGCTTCAAACATCGCTACACTTGATAACAGACAACAGACCTTTTTTTGCCAGCCAAATGTTGCTGAAATATTGCTAATGTGACTGCTCGTTTAGACTTTGATTAGAAAAGAGTAAAAGCTTTTCTGATCATTTGGCAGATGGTAAAGGTGATTTTATTTTTGAGCAGTGTTGCTGGGCAATGTTACCATCAATGGGCAACCGCGTGAGACACAAGGCTAACAACCGATCTGAAGTATCCAGATAGAATTTTTTTGCCCATTCCTAATGAGCAAGTGCCCAAGCAACATCGCTCGACAACATTGCACAAAAAGTTGACCTATGTATCATCTCCTTAAGATATGTTAAAGTAGGACTGGTCAGTAACTTTGGTACTTAGTGAAGGGTCATTTGATTTGCAGTTTAGAATTCTCTAATTATTTCTGTTCCTGTTGTTACAGAACCACCATTTTCCTCCAGTATAGAGCCAAGACAAACCTCCATCTCAAAACCTCCCAACATCTCTGAAAGACACAGGCTATGTGTATTACCTGCTCTAGTTGTATTCAGCCTGGGGGTCTTAGGGGTTTATTTGCTCTATAAATGGAAGAGGGCAAGTATTAATTTTTATTATTTTTTGTTTTTTTTATATTGACAGAAATTAGTTGCTAATGTTCTAATGATCTAAGGCCGTAATCACCAAAAAATGTTAAGGCTAAAAGTTGCTCCTAATGCAGAAACTTAAGTTTTGACGATTCTATATATTATAATAAGAAATGTACAGAGTTAAGTTCAGTTCCAAATTATTTCTCTGGCTAGGAGAAATACTTTAGAACCAAGCAAAACCATTTTACCTAAAACAGATCTGAACAGTTATAACAGGGTCAAAAACAAATTGCTGTTCTGCACATTTTGTCGTTGATGAAAGTATTCACTTTGATTGATTGTCTACAATGTTTTTTTTCCACAGAGAAGGAATTAAAACTCTTGACTTGGTTACCGTTAATTCACCACTTGTCAGTCAACATTTAAATCTATTTAGCTCTGAGTGAAAAGTTGAAAATTGAGTATGATGTTTATGTTAGGATGAAAGTTAATCTACGTTTATTTTAAAACTAAAACCAGGAGCAGAACGATTGCCTGATTTAAAACCGGTCACAAAATAGTGTGGTCTATTTGATTGAATTATCTGCTTGTTTTTGAATGTTTAAAATAATGTTCAAGTATGTGGTTTACATGTATAAACCTGAAATTGTGTACATTTAGATTTGTCTTCAGCACATTTTTTATTTGATTTGCATTTTTAACTGTGTTTTTTGTGTTAACTCTCAGGGTTTTGAGCCAGTAGCTGATGCTGAAGCAGCCAGAGATCCAGTGTGAAGCGCTTGCATTCAGTGAAGAACACAAGTGACTTATGAATGACACAAATGATTTCAACTAGTTTAAAGCCAGATGAAACAGCACTGACAAATAGCATAAGCACTGTGAGCAACGAGACAGTCAGAAGCCTTTTCAGTCTATAAATCGCCATCATTTACCATGGGTTTACTGTAGTAACACGAACCACTATGGTATTGTGGCAGAGATGCGGGATATTCAGATAGAATTTTATTATATTATTCATGTAGACTATAGCGTTTGTGCTTTTATACTAAATGTGTTTCGACTACTGTTTTTCATACAAATACCTATTAAGTTAAATTTTTACCATGGTATTGAGGTGTTATGTGTGGTTTTAACTGTGGTTATCATGATCTAAATGTGTGCTATATGGAAGACCAATGGTT
>NW_015786294.1:0-1945 GCF_001515625.1 Sinocyclocheilus rhinocerous | reverse complement strand
CTTAAATATGCCAAGTGTTCTAACAATTTTGGCCACCACTGTATGAGTTTTGTTGAATTTCAGTTAATTTGAATTCTATTTCCTTACACTAGAATGTCAATTCTCAATCCTGTTTGCTCACCACGAATTCAGCAACTGCATTGGAATTAAAAATACATTCTCAATCAATTTCAGAATGGTGTACAATCCTGACAATCTATAAATCCTACAAACATGAGGCTGGAAACACACTGGATTTCTTAACGATCTTGTTCCCTTATGATGATTGGTAAATTTAATGACCAGACTACACCTGAAGATCCTGTTTGCAAAAATAGAAAGAGTTCAGCATCTCTTTGCTTTGACCTTTCCCTGCTTGCATAGCTGTTAATTACTTTGTAGAACAGACTGCGTGATAAAACTGTCTCTCTGTGCACACGCAAGAGCTTCCAGGTGTGATTTATGTTCTGTTGTGTATCTGTCAGGTGGTAGCGCTATCTGTATCACAATCTCCCCGTGGACGCAGAAACATTACACATGTGGTGAGGCCCGGTGTCGACCTGTAGCCTGTGATACACATCTGGAACATCAATGACCATGATGCACACTAAGGATGAGGAACGAGACAGTGTTGGACAGAAAGACTGACGCTTTAGGGACAATAATCAAGGTTGTTCTGTCTGATTCCTTACTCCTTACACAGGTTGTATGTGCTAAAGAGCCAAATAAACCCAAATAATCACATTTTCTCTTTCTCTTTTTATCTCACTCTCTCTTTTTCTTTCTCTCTCTCTCAGAGAGTCTTAGCTTAATTGCTTTTAAACCAGATTAATGACTGACCGGGGACATGTTGCCTTAATCTCCGCTCTTGTAAAGCTGCTGTATGTCTCGGCTGTGCCTTCTCCCTTTCCTGTCCTCATCCATCCTCTCAAACCACTTACTCTTCGTCTCCCTCTCCCGCACTTTCACTCAGTCACCATCAGTCTCCCTGTCCGTCTTTCTCAAGCACCGTTCCTGCTTCTTCTGCACATTATAACTCAATTCTGTTCTGCCATCTGTCTCTCTTATGCTCTTCGCTGATGTATTCTTATCTTTTACTTTCATCTCTAGCTCTGTCCGAGTTATGAGCTCACTTATTCATAAGTGTACACACAGTCAAACCCCTCTGCTGTGTGTGTGTGTGTGTGTGTGTGCATACGCTGTAGTGGTGATGCATGGCCAGTCGTGGAGTCTTGTATTAGCACATGTCGATGGGAGCCTGTCATTGCCTCCTAAGTGTTTTGGCAATACTAGGAATCTCCTGTCATGCCAGTGCAACTAATCTCAATCGAATTACATTGAGCTGGTATTGAGACGGTGAGAGAGGACAAGAGTAGGAGGCTGTGTACTTGACTAAGCACCTCTCATGGCCAACAAGTGTTAGTGTGTGTTTGCTACAGTCCTTAATATCAAACATCATAACTTAAAAAAAAACAGTATTATATGCAGATATAGGTCATGGATTCCAAGTTTATTGTTGTCTAAACATGTTACAGTGAGATTCATTTAAATTGTGTCAATTGTTCACCCACGTCATTTCAAACCTGTATGATTTCTTCTGCAAAACATTACAGAAGATAAACGGTTTCAACTGTTTTGACCGTATAATGGAAGTCAATGGGGTCCAAAACTACATTAAACCCCAGTGACTTAATTAAATAGACCAAAAAAAATTTTAATTTTCACAATATATTCTTATGTGTTTCACAGAACAATTAAAGCCATGCAGGTTTGGAATTATATGAAGTAAATGATGACATAATTTTTACTTAAATAACCGTGGAAGGCTCGAATTTGATATACTGCTAAATTGCTTTAGGAATTTAGGAAATGGTTTGGGACTTCTTTCTCTCTCCACACTCTTCTGTCTGTTCCAAAAGCCTAATATGTCTAACCTCTGAACTCTTTTATTTAACCTACACCCTCT
>NW_015786293.1:0-1947 GCF_001515625.1 Sinocyclocheilus rhinocerous | reverse complement strand
AAGCCTGGCTTATTTGGTAAACTTGTTTTATGAAACAGCCTCCAGTTAAACATATTTGTTTTTCTCTGTTGTTGAAGACGTGTCATCTTGTCTCTCTGTTTTCCTCTTTTGAAGTCGTTTGTGGTACAATCGTTAATGGGCTAATTGATGTGAGTTTGGCTAATTAGTGAAGACAGGTGATGCAGGTTACAGAGAAGCGTTTATAAACCCTCGGTTTATGACCATTTAATAAAAGAGAAAGGTTTTCATGTGTGTAAGAGAGAACTAGTTCTTGAAGGACTGTGTTTGATAGGAGCGATTATGTGTTGAGAAAGGGGTTTAAAGATATGTGGGGAGGGAAAGAGTTTTTTTTTCTTCTTCTTTCAATTCAAAGCAAAGAGGGAGAGAAATTTTCCTCTTGGTTTTTTTTTGTTTTTGTTTTTGTTTTCTGAGAATGCCAGATTTCGAAGGAGAGCTGCTTTTAGGTTTTATTTTTGAGATCTGTGCTTTTGGCCTTTCGCAAACCCACCTTTGAAGAGTCCACAGTTGAGCAAACTCCTGAATATGAATTAATCCTTCAACACACAGGGATACTTGACCATGATATTTGACTTTATTAATACTCTAATACCATTACTACTTACCCTCTGAGCCAAACAAGATTTTAATATGGCACAAGCTTAGCTTTCCATAGTTTCCCAGTTTCATGAGAAGTTGTATTTGTTTGTGAGGGTGAAATGTGAGAAGTTAAAAAAAAACCAAAAAAAAAAACCACCGAGTTAAATTAAAGTTGGTGGATTTTTCTTTGTTATTTTGACATTACACAATTTGTTGAAGACAGAAGTTGCTGTTGTGTAGAGTAAAAACTAATGGAAGCCATGATGTACAGTTCAAGAGCAAATTGTCCTTTGGAGTTCAACCTTTCAATGACAGACTGGTTCACAAATCATTCTGAATGATTCATCACTGAGTTTATTATTATTTAAATCCTTCTCGTGTATTAGAAAATTATTGGGGAAAAAATGCCCTTGGAAATTCATTGGCCAAAAAGAGTGGAAAGGTTTCAAGCTAAACATTTCAATAGGTTTAAAAAGATTTTGAATGATAAACCCATTCTGCTTGAACACCTGTGTGAACTTGAGTTGAATCCACTATAATTACTTTGACACTCAGGTGATTAAAAGTAACAGCAAAAATTGGTTTTGAGAACAACTCCGCATTTGTTTGCAGAAGCACCTTGGTTTGATATTTTCAGACATTATAGTGGTTACGTGACTGAGTAGCTATTAGGGCCAGTGTACAGTTCTTATTATATTCAACTCTCTCACACACACTCTTGAGTGTATTTATCATCTTCATAGCTCTGCTGCCTACAGTGGACTTCCATCTCATTTGGTTTAGTTCTATAAAATGGAGCAAAACCCAAATCGCCAACAAAAGACGATCCCTGCATAAGCACTCTATTATCTGTGCTTCTCTCCAGCTTCCAGAGGTTTGTATTCTTCAGCTCAAGCTTGGCGTGAAAATATTCCTGGATCCTGCTCGTTTCTGTCATCGGTAGCTCAGAAAGGAATTTGCAGGCTGCGTTTACTTTGTCCTGCTGCTTTAAGCCTATTATCCAGTGAAGAAAGGTGCGGAGTGTGAGCCAGACTGCTGTGGGATAGAGAGCGCAGGCCCCTCGATGGCTCTTCTAATAGGTTCAGGCTGAAATACACTAGACGGAGCTTTAAATCCGAACACACCATTATACTGGGTGAGATGAGAAGAATGTTAATTCCCAGAGTGCACCGGGGCAGCACTAGAGGTCTATGGCAAAGTTAAAGGATTAGTTCATAAGAACACCAAAAAATATAAATTCTCATTTAATCAGCCTCATGCCATTCCAAAGCTGTGTTGCTATCATTAACTAAAAACATTAAAAATAGTTGTGGTAAATTGAAAAAAAAAAAAAAAAAGCTGAAATAAAAT
>NW_015786292.1:0-1933 GCF_001515625.1 Sinocyclocheilus rhinocerous | reverse complement strand
CCCTCCTTCAGGGAACGACGGTTACCATACGTAACCGAGACGTTCTTATGTATATCAAAACAGTCATAAAATGTCTAGATGACTTCTGAATTGTACAAAAACATTTTTTCTGCTACCTCATATTGTATAAATTTGTAATTTTGTAGTATGTTTTATTTTTAATTGATTTTTGCTACCGTTTGTATATTACCACTTTTAAATCTGTAAGGCTGTTCTGAAGCCAAGGTGTCATTTGAACTAATATTTGTCTGAATAATTTTAAAAGGTATATTCCACTATTGTTCACTAGATACCACAGAAAACAGTATTTAAACTTTAATCAGAGCTCAAACAGTTCTTAATTTTAAGCTAATCATTAATATTTAAAAAGCACTGCAAATTGTTAAGTGTTCACATAATAGTTAATTTAGGTTAGTCAAAAATTGGTGTTTTTTTATTAATCCTTTTATTCCCTACAACTGATCGAAGTGACAGTAAAGACTTTACATTGTTACCAAAAAATCTAATAAATGCTGTTCTTTTGAACTTTCTATTCATCAAAGGATTATGAAAAAAAGTATCACATCACAGTTCCACAACAGAAACCGCTGTTTTAAACATTGATAATAATAATAAATGCTAATAATACATTTCTGAAGGATCATGTCTGGAGTAATGATGCTGAAAATTCACCATTACAGGATAAAATTAAATTTTAAAAACAGTTCAATTAAATTAAAACATTTTTCACAATATTATTGTTTTAACTGTATTTTTTATCAAATAAATGCAGCCAATTTTATGCATGCATTACATATATAGCCTTTAATTACCACAAATCTATCAGTTTGAGATTTTCCCCTGCGTTCCCTTGAGTGTCATTCATGAATATGATGCCTTGCATCGTAAAACTGGCATTCATATGGCAGTGCCTGAGGTCCATTAACTGGTGCTGAGTTCTCGCAGAGCACTGGTTCATTAATAGCAGTGTGTGGCGTGTGCTTCCTCGGGTGCTGACCGCTGTCATTAGCACCAGAGAGCCGCGTGGCTCATTTACTGGGGATGTGGAGCACAGCTGGGTCCTGAAAAGCCAACACCTGGTGTACAAGAAGGACTAATGGGCGACTTTAGCCCAGTCTGCCTACTCAAGAACACTTACACCTTCCCCCATTAAAGATTTGTTTCTCATTGAAGAAACTGGAGCCTTCAAATGATATTTTTAGCCTAGCTTAGCGATTGACTTTTAAAGAATGAGTACTACTTCTGTTGTTTTCTTTCTCTTACTTCTATATATAGTAAAAACTGTATATATTTTACAACTTTTTTTAAATCGGGAGGTTTAAATGATCATGTTGCATTTAAAACGGCTTGATGCTAAGAGGAAGTAGGTGACAGTCATCTCAGCCAACCAGATGATGGATGTTTCCTCATTTGTTTAGTGGGCAACACCAACCCCCCCACCCCCGATAAAATGGGCCCCTAAAGTACCCACAGGACAAAAGGGCTGTTTGCTAAGACTCATTCATGAGGAAAAGGGACATGTGTGGCTCTCTTATGTTTATGGGTTTTAAACAAGTAAAAGGGAACATAAAATTAAATACAATTCCAAGTTAAATTGCAGAAAGGTGGAGTGTAGATGTTTTTTTTTAAGTGAATTGACTGTCTGGGATGTGAGTACTAGTCATAAAACATTTGGATCAGCCAAGAACTAATTAATAATGAACCTATTTGGAAATGTTTTAAAGAGATTTTGTTCAATTTAAGGCCCCTGTTATCATAAAATGTAAAAAAATAATAATAATAAAAAATAAATGTATATTTGTATATGTATATATTTTTATATTTTGCTGAATGATGTGCGTTTTTAGTGTTTACCATTCGGCTTTTTGTGCCTTGGCAAACAAACAGGATGAATGCTCAACTCTATAGAGCTCTGTTTGGCTGCTAGCGTCAT
>NW_015786291.1:0-1932 GCF_001515625.1 Sinocyclocheilus rhinocerous | reverse complement strand
GTTTAAGGAAGAAAATTTCATCTCTTAATGGAAAGGTTCATTTCAGTCACAGTGGCTTATAAAAATCAAAAAATGTATCCCTTAACCAAAAATGTATTTCTTTAGTATTTTGACTTCTCACAACAGTGTTTAATACCACCCGACATTACCTTTGTTTAAACGTGCAAATATAAATAACTGTTTAGGTTGATGTTTTGAATAAGATGTTTACATGACCAAAAATCCACTGTAATACAGATACAGTATATGCCAGCTGTACCAACACAACAGTGTTGTGTTGATCATTGCAATTAATGGGCATGCATTATTTTAATAGTGATCCAAAAATCCATTTGATCACTGAAATTTGTGAATATTTCAAAACATTTACACTTGTTTTTTTATATTGTTTGCCATGCAGTGTGCATATTCACATATGAATTGTACAAATATTGTGCATGGATTTTCAGACCAAAAGCAGTTAATTTTGAGATGATTTGGCCCTATCGTGAATGACAAAGACCAGAGCATGAGAGATGAAATCACATTCAAAAGGTTATAAAGTTTGGCAACATAAAAAGAAATGGGATGGGAAAGGGAACAACAGCAAGTGCGTTAAAACAGTGGAATAATGGCAGTGGGGAGGGTCCCGATCTCCACATCCAAATGCACGAGGACACATTGGTAAGTGGGTGTGACTATGCTGGAAGCTGAGCTCAGTTCTACCTGCACTACATATATGTGCTCTGTCAGAGAGAACTTCACACCTGCACACCTGTCTGAGGTCAAGATCTTATCTGAACACACTTTGGCTTTGAAGCAGGATCCACATCTACAGGTAAACTTTGCTTGTTTCCCTTTAAGTCTGATTATTAAATAATGTAATGTGGATGACTTGGTGTGAGATTAAGATTTATGTAAGACTGTAATGCTGATTTCTCTATTACCTATTATTTATGCTGTGGACAAAGGTTATTTCCGAGACTTTCCCCTGAGGGGAAGTCATTCATTTAATTTATCTATCCATCCATCCGTCCATTCAACAGCAGCTAAGGCAAGCTTCACATTATTGCTCTAAACAATTAATTCTAATTTGATCTGTGTGTACTTTCATGCATGTACTTACTCAAGATTGTTGGATAGATATTTAAAATGTAGATATATGTTGCTCAAGTAAGTTTACTGTGTGTGTGTGTGTGTGTGTGTGTTTATAATAAAGGCAAAGAAAGAAAAGAAAGTATAATCTATCAAAATAGAATTCTCCAAGTTTAATTATTTGTATGAGTGAAAAAGACCTTTTCAAAAAATATTTTCAACACAAACTCAGCACACCTGAAAAAAACGATAGGTGCGTAGGAAAAAGGTCCAACAAAATTGTCAGGTCCAAAATATAAAGATGCAATCCCGCACACTATCAATTCTTGCTAAATATTAAAGTTTATTAAAAGCAACGTTTCGGTCCACTGACCTATCAGGGATATATGCCTGATGAAGAAACGTTGCTTTTGTTAATCAACTTTAATATTTTGCAAGAATTGATAGTGTGCGGGATTGCATCTTCAAAAAATCTTTTCAAAATAGAAAACGAAAGAAAGAAAGAATTCCAGCGTACATGTATTCTGATTATATTATATTGGACAAAAAAACACATTCATAATTGTTCTGAATTGTTTCACATATAGGCTAACGCATACACGATGAACCAGACACATCCGGTGATAATACAATTTAGTTACTAATCATAAACAAATACAAACCCGTTTACGGCATGGAAACCTTCACACACATTGTGATGAGGAAAGTGGCAGATTAACTTTCAGTTTATTTTGACAACTCCCAATAATGAACTCCCAAGACAATAGTCAGGAAAGTCTGGTCAGTTCTCACAGTTAGGGAAATGATTCTTGTAAAGGGCCAAATGACTTAAATGTTTATGTAAACGGTCTGAAATAA
>NW_015786290.1:0-1942 GCF_001515625.1 Sinocyclocheilus rhinocerous | reverse complement strand
TGAGGCGATATGCAAGAACTTGAATTAATTGAACTTGAATTAATGACATTTTTAACTACTAGGCTTAACTAATTTCCAACTTTAAAACTAAAGATCTGTTAAACATTATTTAATTTATCATTTTAGTGGCGTTCTAAAGTTATTACAGAGTAGAGCTCTATATTACAGCGCAGACAAAATCTGACTAAACATTAATTAGCCTATTATTATTATTGAGATTTATAAAAGATAAAAATGCTGGAAACAGACGTGTTGTTGGTTAAGGATGTAAATACACAAAAAAATAGTGTGGTTTGAAAGAATCTGAAAACAGCAAGTAGCCAGTTTTTTGTTTTGTTTCCATATATTGCATATCCCAAAGGAGTCATGATTCAGCATCAAACATCTATACAAGACAGGCTGTCTATGCATCTCAAATAAACACAGGTACATTTTCTGCCAAATTTCTAGTGAGAATGGAAACTACCATCTGTACTGTGATTTAACTGTACCATAGGCCTACGTCATGTGCCACAAAGCAGGAAAACTAAAAATGTGCAGTTCATACTAAAAATACTTTACAGCCCGAAATGGGATGCATTCCAGTGAATTTAAGGAACCCCAGAAATTAAGTAAACATTTTAGTTCCGTTTCAATCACTGTCAAACAAAATGGAGCAGTTCGCCCTTCCCTGAATCACTGCGTTTTAGCTTCAGTCCGGACAGAACTTTTTGGGTCGTTTTCTCCTCTGTCGGATGCCTCCTCAAGGATCGGATCAGGCGCTCTCTCCCCACCAGGGTGTTATTGGATTGGTTGGTATTTCGTTTTCCCATTTGTCCCACATGTTCTTTGAACGAAGAAGCTACTGCTTTAACCCCCTCATCCGATACAGTTCTTTTTACCCCTGCATGAGGTGCAGTCTGAGTCTCAGAGGTGTATGCAGTCTTATTCTGCGGGATGGGGGTCTCATGTAGTAGGCAGTGAGTTTTCATTGGGGTCTGGGGCTCAGGAGAGGAGCTGCGACTGCTGTCTGTGCTTCTTGAAACAACTCCTTCCCTGCTCCCAGAATTATCCTCGTCCCATGACTGAGAGCCTGCTTTGCATAATTGCGCTCCTGCTGAACCCTGTCTGTGGTACTTCACTGGCTGCCTGCTGAAGTGAGCCCTCGACTGAGTTTGTAATTGACTTTCTGTAGCCTGCTCCAAATGCACCTGAGGAGATGCTGTCACCCTCATAGCCAGGACTAGAAGAGATACAGAACAAAACCAGACATTAACAACAGTATCATAGAACAAAACTTTACATTTGATTAGTTTCTCTTTTCTAATTAAAGATTATAATCAAGAGAAATATTTGAGAAATGTCTTTAATCTCTTCGCACATTTAGACAAAAAGCATTTATTTGAGCATCTTATAGTAGTCAAAAGTTTGACTGAAACAGCTTTGCTTATGACAACAGGAAGAAAATTATTGGCAATGGCACAAAAACACAGAGCAAATAGTTTGCGCAAGCAGCAAGCTGATATTGAAGGTCAATGTCTTTTAAAGCCCGCCTACCTGCTCTCTCATTGGCTTCTGGGCTCAGCTGGTCCATTGCTTCATTGGATGATGACTTGTCAGAAATATAACCCTCACTTGAATCTCTCTTGATAGTGCGATTCTGTTAAAATGATAGAAATTCTGAATATAAGTTGACTTGAGAGCCAAAAAGGCAGAAGGATCATTTTGATTTTTAAATTGCTATATTATAATATTTTAGTATTATTTTGTAAATAAAGTGTCAGTGAATTTCAATTAAGATTTATAATGTAAACTTGTTACATACATTATCGTTTAAAACTTTGGGGTCAGTAAGATCTTTTTAAAGTCACTTTTATTCAGAAAGGATGCATTTAATTCATCAAAAGTGACTGTAAAGAGACGTATAATGTTACAAAAGATTTCTATTTCAAATAAATGCTGT
>NW_015786289.1:0-1947 GCF_001515625.1 Sinocyclocheilus rhinocerous | reverse complement strand
CCTGCACACGTGGGGCCCCTAGGCTGCAGCCTAGGCAAGCCTGTGTGTTAATCTGCGCATGTGGATGTGTGACAGTGAGGTACTGGTTTGGATTTATTCTGCTTTTCAACACTTGAATTGCAGATGGCACAACTGGATTCAAGTGAATTTGGCCGTTGCATGTATCTAAGATAGATCAGCCTGTATTTTATTTTCATTTGTAATTTCCATCTGTTTCAATAGTCCTTCACTGCTTAATGCTTTATACACTAAAAAGCATTTGTAAGGAGCTTATACTGTCTTTTACCAGAAAAGATTAATTGTGTAGTCTTCTCTGCCCTTGAGTAAGCTCTCTTATTTGAAATGTTATAATTAACCAACAGTGCTGGGTAGATTATGTACAAATTGTAGTCTGTTACTATTACAAATTACATGATAAAAATTGTAGTCAGTAATGTAATGTAGATTACTCATGTATTCTGACAGCTTTTGGATTACTTTTAGATTACTTAACTTTTGACCTAATTTTTATAGATTTGAATGGAATTATTGTTATAAAAAGCAAAGACAAATAAAATATTAATAATAATATTTAACATCATGAAATAGCTAAAGCATTACATTACTCCAGGGTTTCTCAAACTAGGGTAAATGAGAGAACTGCAGAGGGTTTATGGGTTCATGAAAAGATCATATTTTAATTAAATCATAAAAATGTTAAATTAAAATGAATAAATTAAATAACGTTTTTACATTTTAAATATTTTATTTGTTTACCTGCAAGTCAATGTGACCATTAACTGACATCAGAGAACTGCAGACATGTGAATGTGTTGTTAAATTATTAAAATATTAATAATAATTGACTGAGAGGTGCTTTTGTCCTCAAATTAAGAAGCATGGATCACAAATTAATTTACATGACATTTACATGGCCATTTATTGTGTATATTCAAAGCTAAACAATATGACACACAGTAGTATGTTTTAGAAAGGAACATTAAAAGAGAAAAAAAGAGGAACTAGAATCGATAAATTATAAATAATTTACTGCCAATGTGTGAATAATTTGTAATCATGTAATCCAGAAAACAGTAACTGTAATCCGGTTATGAGCATTTTAAAATGTAACATAATCTATTTACAAGTACTACATTTTTGGAATCTGAATACGTAATCCAGATTACTTGTAATCAGTTACTATCCAGCATTGTTAACCAAAATTACCCATTTGCAATTGTGTTGTAGAGGTTGTCCACTTTTTAATGTCAGACAGGTTGAAATTATTTTCAGTAACATGTGGCTACAGCACATTAGGGGTTGTGTAGTATAGCTAAATATTTTCAGCATTTTGAATATAATTTTATCATTATGAATTTTAATATACAGTATATATAGCCTGTTTGCTCTGAATTGCCAAAATAGGGGGACTTTTACTTTCGCTTTATCATTTTATCGAAGCAGCCATTGTTGCCAATTAGATGTTTAATGTAAGAACTAAAATACAATTTAAAATACCCAACCTTTTTTCGCCACTAAATTTACCCAGGAATAATATTTAATTATTTTGATGTATGTACACTAATATAACAACTAATACAAATATTTTTACTTTGCGGTAAATGTTTAATATACACTACCTTTTAAAAGTTTGTGGAGTGTAAATTTTTTTAATTAAATGTAAATTTACATATTTACTGTCACTTTTGATAAATATTATGTGTAGAAAGTATAATGTCATAAAAAATCTTACTGACCTCAAAAATTAAATATAAACTACCATTCAAGAGTTTATGTAAGGGATAATGTACATCCAGCCAGTTGAGGGTTATTCTGCGATAACAAACAGCTGGATGTACATTATCCCGCTTATTACACGGCTACTTGCATAAGTAAATAATTAGACATGAAATATTGATTTGAGTTTTAAAATCTTACCAGTTTGTTAGTTATCTTATAATCCATTAC
>NW_015786288.1:0-1946 GCF_001515625.1 Sinocyclocheilus rhinocerous | reverse complement strand
CCACCTCTTCATTTAATTCTCTCATATTAATCACTGTCTCTTTCCTTGTGTGTCACCTGGACCACTTCATCCCTCCTTTTACCATCATCCACCTCTTCTCTCATTACTTTAAAAAAGTTGCCTTCAGCCGATCACCTACTTCCCCTTTACATCCCAAGGGACAGCGGGGGAGAGAACAGGAGTGTGTGAGAGAGCGGGAGAGGGATGGATAAATGAGGGGGCAGGAAAAACCCCCTGGTGTTGTGAATTCACCTGCAGAAAACTCCCAGCCTTTCCCACCTCCGCTCTGCTCATCTGTATTCTGAGTCTTTGCTCTGCTCTCGTTCTCCCTCCTCCCGCCTCGATATCTCATCTCCCCCTCCTCCTCCCTCGCTTCTGTCCCTCAGTATTACTTTACCTGCAGCATAGTGCAGCAATGAAACATCAGTGGTAGTTTCCAGTGTTCATCAGTTCATCACAGTTCAGTATCAGTATGAAGTATTAAAAAGATTAACATGGCACCAAAAATAAAGGTTCTTCGTTTCCTTCTATAGTTCCATGAAGAAACGGTAACATTCATGGAACCTTTCCATTCCACAAAAGGTTCTTTATAGTGAAAAACATGTTCTTTGGATTTTTAAAATGTTCTTCACACTAAGAAATAATGGTTCTTTTAAGAACTGTTCACTGAAAGGTTCTTTTGGGGACCCAAAAATGTTTTTTCTATGGCATCAAACCCCCTTTTGGAACCTTTATTTTTAGGAGTATGCAGTATGCGTGGTATTATAATGCTTTGAAACAAGACATGTTTATAAATTGGTATTAACTGGAGTACCCTGTAAATTCCATTCATGATGTATGAATGGAATTTATATGGTACATCAATATTTACAGTGGTACTGAAAGATTACTATAAGGTAAGCTTTCTGTACTACTGTATATATTGAAGTACCATGGTATCATCAAATTGTCACTGGGCTGGGACACTTTCAAAATGTGCATATATGTTATTAATATGTATATTTAATATACTTAAATGCACCCTTTAGGGTTGAAGAAGGTACAAAAGTGTACTTTTTGAAAAGGTACCATCCTGGTGACAGTTTTTGTACTTCTTTCTGAGAGTGCAATATAGCATTGTATGCAACAATTTTAATGTAGGATGCATACTGGCTTTAATTAATAAATAAAATAATAAATTCACATGCACTGTAAATCATAAATGATTCCAACTTGAAATGTTTTAGATACATAATGCACGAGCAAAAAATATTTCCAGATGAAAACGCACACCTCGACATCTGAACGACGTGTGTGTGCTATCAGGGAGGTGTTGTTAGGCCCTGTGGAGCTGACAGGAAGCACTTCCATAAATAAGAAATTCAGACAAAAGGTGAATTAGGCTCCTGTCCCTTTAAATGCCTGGCTGATGCCATGTTGCTAGGGAAATGGAGATGTTTACTCCAACATCAGTGTGAGCTGGCTGGCTCTCTTGTGTCCTTCCACGTTTTCTCTTTCTCACTTGCTCTCACTCCCTCCTTCATTCTCTGTACATTTTTCAATCTCCTGAGATGCTTTTTTCCCCCTCCTACTTGCCTCACACTGTCAGAAAAGGCCAGTTTAATTTAAAAGGAATAAACTGATGTTGGTATTACTGATACATGCATGTGCAGAATTGTCGTGTGATTCTTAGAATTGAGAACAATGAGTAAAATTGTGAAAAACTGACCTCTTGAATCACATTTTAACAACGCTGCTTAGACACTGTCGCTTTTTCTTTGTCTAAACAAGTTTTTTAATTGCCAAACCTCCCCATATAAGTTTTTTTTATTTTTAAAGAGTGTGAACCATTTCAAGGTTTCATATCTGTAATAAGACACATGCATATTCTAGTCAAGCAGAAGAGAAATAAAAGACAAAACTATGCAGAGAAATTTCTAATGAACGTCCTTGAGGTTGCTCTTGAA
>NW_015786287.1:0-1947 GCF_001515625.1 Sinocyclocheilus rhinocerous | reverse complement strand
AGAGAGAGAGAGAGAGAGAGGGGGATAAAGAGATATAAAGGTAGGAAAGTGATTGATGGAGGCGACAGAGAGAGAGACGGCGTGCCACCACACTAAAGCTACGCTCAGTATGATTGGAAATAATAATTTGACACTTTCTAACAGGCAAATCTGATATAATAGAGCAAGCAAAACAATAAACATTGGTACGGTGTTGGGTCGCCACTCGATGTCAAAAACTGTTAGTAATAAATAATAATATTAATAATAATGTGTATACTAGTAGTACTACTACTTGTATTATTATTAATATATCATATTATTATTTAAATAATTTATATAATTATATATGTTAATTATTTATATATTACAGTAAATAAATTTATTTATTTATAATGCATTTATTTAATATATTTAATTAGTAATGAAATTGCATAGCTTAGCAAAAAATGCATAGCATTTACATTATAAATTATAAATAAATATAAATTTAATAAATTTAATATTTTATACTACAGTAAATAAATGACTTTAGAAATATTAACATTTATTTGTAATACATTTATTACAAATTTTATTTAGAATGAAATTTGTTGCAAAATGCATGGCATGTCCATTATCCATTATTTTTGTTTTTCAAACATCAGCAAGATTTTTCATAATTTAAATTCACATATTTGCCTTATAAAGCTTATGTTAAATGGTTATAATATAATAAAGTATATTATATATTTATCTAAAAATATGTGTATAAATATACAGTATATAAATATACAGTGTGCATGTATATTAACACAACAGATTATAGATTATTGCTTTATTGCAGGAACTCACTTCACGAGTGCCATATTAATTGCAGCTCATCTAGTGGCTCTTCATCAGCATGTGAACTAGGTAGTAAACACTTAACCAGATTAACCATATCCTGTCCTGTTTAGAAAGCGTAGCAGGACCTGAGGAAGGAAGGTCCACACAGACAGAAACTCTTCATTTACAACTCAGAGCTAAACACAAGGGAGGAGGCTGCAGGTTATCCGTATGTTAAGTGTACTTAAGAAACAGACACTAAACCCTCTGTTTAAATCTAAACAGTGACCAAAAAATGGATTCAAAAAAGAGGAAATCTTCACAATATGTGATTAAAAAGTTAGACACAGGCTTTCTTTTTTTACTATTTTAAAATATCAGATTTCTCTGTGGGTTTGTCAAACGTCAGCAGCGGCGCTGTAAGCCGTTAAAGCCTTCAGGTAGAGGAGCGTGTTACGTAACAGAGCATGCTGGGATTGCGGGGGCCGTGAGGGGATCTCACACACTCAAGACACTCATTTAACACACAAACCCCAGAATGACTTCAGCTTCATGAGTGTGAACCGCTGCATTTCATCAGGTACTGCATCCGCACACACAAACTCATCACATCTGCTTAATTACAATACAGATAATCTATACGGTAATCTATATGTAGAAATAAAATCTGTATTCATTCACCTAGAGTAGTCATATTCTTCATAGTATTATTATGTTATAAATTATATGTTACAAATTATATTTTTTAATAAAATGTGCTATTAATATTATTATTATTATAGTAATTACAATTATAAATAATAACAGCAAATAATAAACACTAATAGCAATACTTTAATATTTAATATTAACAATTTGGCATTAGTATTAGTTTATAAATGTGTAATTTTTTTAATTAAAAAATAATAATTATTACAGCAACAAATAATGGTGACAAGCAATAAATACTAATAATAATGATAAAATGTATATTTATAATTAATTAAATAATTTCATATTTAATATTAATAACTTGGTACTTTGGTAATAGTTTATCATTTTCATATTACTATTTACTTTTGTACATTTTTATATTATTATTATCATTATTATCTTAATGTTTATAATGTATTTTATAAATTATATTTTAATAAATATATTAAACATAAATGATAAAAATAT
>NW_015786286.1:0-1946 GCF_001515625.1 Sinocyclocheilus rhinocerous | reverse complement strand
GGCTTCCAGCACTGCGTGAAATATGACTTTCAGCCCCGCAAGGTAGGCTTTCATTTCCAGCTTTGATTCTCTCTTTCTCCTACTAGCATCTGTAGTAATCTACTGATTGTGTTGTGAAGGAGTAAGAATCGAGTGGATGCACTTGTGAATTTTCTTGCTGTGATGCTCAGTGAAAATCACAAAGCTGTGCCGGAGGATGCATGATCCAGTTAACTGGGCTAAATATCATGTTTACAAACTGTTACTGAACCCCAGGACATGAGATAACTGAGGCCATTTTCTGTATTTGTTTTTGTTGTGTTGAATCGAAGGGAAATCTCTTGGAAATCACTGCACAGCTGCTGCATTTTTGAAACATCTGTCTAATAAATGATTTCCTTGTTTCTACTCAATATTTAATGCTCTTAGCTGGTGTAATCTTTATAAGTGTTAATAGCTCAAACTTGCTCTTTAGAACCTTAGGGAAAGGGTTTGCCAAGGTCTTGAAGGTCTTTCCTAAAATTAAATTTTACAGTTTAATTGCAGTCACGTGGGCAAGTTTGCATATTGTCTGAAATGATGCAACACAAGATGATGCAAAATAAAATAAAAATACTTAGCTGAAAAAATAGCATGAGCATTTTAGTGGGAGACTATTTACATTTACAGAAATTAAATATACTGTTTTCATTTTCAGCCGATAAAGATAAGCTGATCTGATTCAGACCTCTTGTGGTCCAATAATCATTAAAACTACAGTTTATCATTTTAGCGCAGTTTAAGAAGAGAAATACATTTTTATAGTTCATTGGATTAATCTGATTTTCATGCACATGTAAATGAACTGTTTAATTCTTCTGATCTCCAGTGGTTTAGACTCACATAGGGTTTTTATTTCTTTTTTCTTTTCTTCTTCCTGATAACAGCTTTGAATGTTTTGATTTAGTGACTTAATATAAGTGATAACAGGCTGTGTAGCAAATTTTTTTTTATTAGTTTTTTGATGTGGTCTGGTTTTGAGGATAAAAAAATGCAGAAAGATTGCAATGGCAGAATGGCAATAGAGCATTACCATAGTTCATGCATATATGTATATTTCAAAATGTAGCTAAATGGAAGTGTTAGTCATGTTGTTTTAAAAATGAGCTGGAATAAAAGAGAAAACGATGATTAAAAACAGCTCTGTTGGATGTAACATTGATTTGATTTTGAAAATATACAACAAACAGCACGCGAAGAACATGCGTTTTGTCCTGAGTGGTGTAGGCTTCACTCCAGAGTGTGTTTGAAACACTGCGTCATATCGTGACTCTTTCGTGTGGTGGCACATTGACAGAAATTAAATCTGTAATGACCCTTGTCTCCTGCTAAGTAAACCTGCCTTCACTTCCTTGCTACTTTGATTTCCTCCCTGCCTCTGTCTGCTTCCTCTCCTCTCTTCTCCTCTCACTCAAGATCCAATGTATTATTTATATCTAAATGCAAATTTCACTGCATTAGACCTTCTGCCTGCTGCCCATGAAAACAGTTCTGGGTTGAAATGTGTGCTTCCAGTGCCAAGAAAGAAAAATACAGCTAAAACCTTTAAAAAAGCATCTACATTTTCTCTGATCATCCTGATATCTTAGACTACTGTAGCATTTGGCCTTGAAATTAAGGTTTTGATGATTGCTGAATTAGTCTGCTATCAAGTAATTCAATGTAATTCATTGACTGTTTTATACATTAAATAAATTATATAAATGCAACTTGACAGTGATATCTGTCTGTTTCCTTTGGAATAACAAACACTGATAAATCATTCACTGTGCAATAGAATAAAATAAAATTATTTTGATTTCATGCTGACCTTTTTCCTTCTTTAGTGGTACATGATCAGCATCGTTCACATCTACAACCGCTGGAGGAACAGTGAGATTCGCTGCTACGTCAATGGACAGCTTGTCTCCTACGGCGACATGGCTTGG
>NW_015786285.1:0-1914 GCF_001515625.1 Sinocyclocheilus rhinocerous | reverse complement strand
CCAAAAAATGCCTGGGCCGATTTTTTTGTCCCAGTCCAGCCCTGCTCTAGCCTATATCACACATTGATTACTATATGTTATGTTCATGTGCTGCAGTGATGTGCAAACATTTACCAGATGAGCAGCACTTGTCCTCTTGAAAAATGATAAATTAAGATGATTTCATTTTCAGGGTTATAAAAACAAAACAGCTTTTGATTTGTCAAGATGATTTTTTCACTCTGTTGATATCCTCGTGGCATGAATTTGTGTACGATTGACTGACCAGCCAAAAAGCCAGTTCTTTTCTATCAACTGTTTTATGCAAGATCTTTTTAAATCACTAGTCCATGTTAATACCGAGATGAATAAAAGGACAGTAAGTAAGCTACTGTATTTCACCGCTAGATGTCGATGTCTACTCTTTTGTTGTTGAGGGATGTATTTAGACTGACTGCTCATATGAGAAAGAAGACTCCTGTGCATAGGCTACTCCTGGCAGACGTGACATAAGAGATGTTAATATTAGTTTTAGTATTATTTCTTCCAGGTACTGTTTTATAATTGTATTTAGTTATATGTTAGCTATATATTATACTATTTTTGTAGTTTTATGCAAGACGTGGAAATTGCAGTTTTCTTACTAGCTACTAGTTTACAAGTCCTGGAATGCATATATATTTGAACTATATTCCTTTTTAACATTTTTTTTTTTTCTGAGCCTAGAAGCATTAAAATGTAACGTAAATATAAATCAACAGATGTATCTAATAAAAAAATAACACACTGTTAATAATAAGTCACGGATCAGTAATTCATTGTATCATTGAGATAAACATACTTGTTTATTTAAATGTAAATAATCTACAACCATAACACTTAAAATTATATTAATAGAAAGACAAACAATAGTTTTAAGAAAGTTTCAAGAAAATATCTCCAATAAAACATTGTAAGCATATGGCAATCATACAGAGGAGAAAAAAAATAAAGCTTTTTTTTCAATATGCAAATAAATTACTGTAGCAAAATAATCTAGTGAATGTATTACAATCAATATTTTTTTGCTTTCTGTGTTGTTGAGTTGTAATATTTGCATTATGAAACAGATGTTTTGGGTATGTACAGATATGTACAGAAATCAATTTTTATTATTATTATTATTATTATTATTATTTTTACTTCTGATCATTATAATTTCTTCCCGTCCATTATCTCCCCATACAATCACTGTCTTCATTTATAGCAGTAGGTCTCTACAACACTGCAGTTCAGTTCTACTTTTTGTTGTTGTTTGTTTTTGCTTTAAATTTGTAAACAAGCTGGTTTTCAGCTTATAAAAGTGTACAAAAATGCAGCTGCTGCTAGACAAAATGCTGTACTAATGCAGTCGTTTTAAAACGAGCATATGTCATTTAGCTGTGCCTCAGTGCATGTTGATTGCTGGTGAAATGATTCAGAGTCCTGGAGAGGCAGAAATATGACAAGTGAGCTCAAAATCTGGTTTCATAGGTTCATAACACATGAAATACACACTTCAAGCGCATACTTTAGTAATTAGTAAATTAGTAAATTAGTAATTAGTAATTAGAATAGTCCAGTTTTGAGATTTCACAGAATTGGACTTTTTTATTTGCATTTACAGGGATAATTGTTTATGAGATTACTGTTTTTATGGCTGTACAAAGTGCATGAATATTATGCATAATATTTAATAAAAGCATTGAGGCAGTTTATGATTGACTGTCTGTTTCTAAACAACTTGCCATTGCACAGGGCTTCAAAATAACCCAGGGTTAAAAGATGTCATCTCAGACTTAAGTACCTTTTAACACCAAAAGATGATTTTTAAGACTTTTAAGACAAAATGTAACCAGGGTCATTAAAGTTAATTAAAACCATAAAAAATGTTGTTACTTGAAATAAAATGAAATT
>NW_015786284.1:0-1944 GCF_001515625.1 Sinocyclocheilus rhinocerous | reverse complement strand
GGCTAAAATGCATACAAATTTTCTGTTTTTAGTTGAAAATGGTGTAATGTAAATGCACTGTGAGGTTCACACACTACCTGACTTTCAAGTTGTTCTAAACGCAACAAACTCGTGCAGAAACGTGCCTCATTTCTAGGAGATGTATGGCAAATGAACAATGTGTGCTCTAAAATTGCCTCAAAAAATCAAACATGTTCGATATCCTCCAGCTGAATGGAGTCTGAAGCTAAAAAAAATCTGTGTCCATTGTACATTACGTGATTTTCTGTGAAATCTGTCCACTCAAATCTGCAGAAAGTGTTAACTTGTGTCAATTTGTCCAGACTGTAAATCAGGTCATGAAATCCAGTCATTCCAATAGGAATCTGTGTGAGGGCAAAAGAAGTTGCTCTTGTTCAAGTTGGTTATGCAAATTCGCTATACTGACCATCAAAAAGCTACTTGGTGAAAGTGGCTTCTGTGTGAGCTGTGCTTCATCTCAACACTATTGATAATGTACAATGTACATTTTTTCATGTTAAATTTAGCTAATTTAACTGCACTTTAAAAGACAACAAGTGAACAAATGCATAAATATTGCAAGTTCTTCACAAGCGTGCTTGCTTGTGTAGAAATTGTCATATAATTGCCTTATCGCTCATATTTATGCACACACTCCCTCTTGAACGAGAGTAGACCAATTTAACACATTGGTTTGAGCTTTGCCTTATATTGTGTAATCAACTTCCTTTAGGACGGCTGTATGTCACCTTTAACCAGCTCTGACTTCATAATCCTATCCAGTAGTAAATGTGAATGTATGTTTACAAGGAGTTTCACTGAGTAGTCTTGGATTTTATTTGCAGTTTTTTACAAGGTGACAGCAGGAGGAAAATTCCTGTGTCCACGAACAGCGTCCCAATGCATTTGCAAAAACATATTTGGAATTACACAAGCCTGAAAATGGGTGAACCCATAGTGCTTTACGTTTACTTGTCATAATTTTTGTGAAACACCCTGAAACTATTCAAGTATGCCCAGAGGCTGACCGAAACTAAGCTGGTGGAACATGAGTTTCTCATGACGCGTTTGCTTCTCACCTGCATCATTTCAGCTGTGTGGATATTCTCTCTCACGCACTGTCATCGGAGACTTGCCAGAAATGGCAAAGACCACTACTGTTACACAGTTTGTGTGCGTTTAGTCATTTACATGAGCTAAACACTGACAAGTCGACTACTTTTAGTACAAACCCTAGTGTTTACACACAAACCATGTTATGATGCTTATAATAGACAGCACACATTTTACAGAATCATTCACTCATTTTTCAACAGTAATTTTCCCTACACTACCATTCAAAAGTTTAGGGTCAAGAAATTATTACTTTTTCAAGCAAGGACACGTTAAATTTATCAAAAGTAACACTAAATGCATATATAGTTACAAAAGATAATGCACAAGATTCTTGTTACAAGATAATAAATACAAATGATTATATACCAAATATATCTATTTCAATTAAATGCTGTTCTTTTCAACTTTATTTATTTATCAGAGAATCCTGTATCACAGTTTCCACAGAAATATCAATAAGCACATGTATTTTGAACACTGATAATAAGAAATATTTTTAAGCACCAGTCAGCCTGTTATTATACTACTAGAAAACTGTTGTATTGTACTTTGAATCTTATTGTTTTTACTGTATTTTGATTATATAAATGCAACTTTGGTGAGCATAAGAGACAAAGTCTTCAACTCCAAGTTTTTGAAAGTTTGTGTAATTTCTGTAAACTGTTAATACCAGAGTTCTTTTTTCAAGTTTGTCATTTATTTAGTTATTTGCTGTTTGTGTTCATAGTTTTCAGTGCTCAGCGACCAGGTCAGCCCGGCAGAGCTCCTCCGGTCAGAAGCGTATCTTTGGATATGAACATGCCTGCTAAAGGCGCTCAGGGTCAGTAC
>NW_015786283.1:0-1944 GCF_001515625.1 Sinocyclocheilus rhinocerous | reverse complement strand
TCAGTCGCAAATGCGACTGAAATGGTCGCACTGTAGAGCCCTGTACTGGACTGCAGCTCTGTAGCTTTATCATCAACAAAATGGACAGAACACATACACTCTTCTTTAGGCAATATTTTTATGTTTAAGGCATTACGTTTGTTTTCTTTTCTCTTGCTTTGGCATGAAATATAAAGTGCAGGGTGCTGGATGCAGACGTCCTTCTCTAAACTTTTTCCGTCTTCTGTACATATACAGAATCCAATGGTTACTATCCTAACAGTCTTAGTAAGACTTCCAAGCTCAGCTTTAACATTAAAATAGAGTTAATGAGAATGAGGGTTAATGATATATGGCCTGAGGTCGCTGTCAATATTTAACTGCTCCCATGACAGAAAATTTAGGCCACTGTTTAAAGCACAAGTTGAATATCAGTTGATCATGATGGAAATTTAAGGACTGAGCCCTTTGGCCAGGAACAAACTGGCAACGGTCTTTTAAAGCACTGGAAAAATCAGGGTAAAGTCTAAACTCAGTGAGCATGTTTACATGGACACAAATATGCTGATAAATACCAAAAATCAGTTTTTACCTATTGTGATAACTAATTGCAGCAATTGTTTTTTAGTGTAATTGTTTAGTGTGTGTTTTTTCATACAGGGTGTACTTTTACCCATGACTTTAGGTAACTTTAAAAATGTACAAAAAAATCCAAACACCCTGTTATATAATGCATGCAAACAGTAGACCTATTAATTAATTTAACACGACTAGTTAGTATTTGGCAACTTTGAAACAGATAACGGTGTGTCTTTTGATAATTGATGATAATAGTGCTCTACTTTGTTCAGGTTCTTTGTGGCCAAGTAATCAGAGTATGAAAATAATCACTACACGAATACTCTGGTAACAAGCAGGCTATATTCGTCGGCATTTTTTGGCACTATATTAGCGGGCTGAAAAACAGTGACAGCTCTAGTCGGGGACAGAACACCAAAAACAGTCACCGCATTGTACCCAGCTTTTGAATATGTTTATTAGGCTATTGCATTCATACAGCGAACCTTTCGCTGATTGTTTACAGTATAATGAAAGTTACTCCCATAGTTTGCGCAAAGGGCCACAGGGCTTAGAAAAAAGGTGAATAGCAACTGAATTGCTATAGAAAACATTTCAAAAGCTCTCACCCTGACAATTTCAGAGTGTCAAATTTCATCCTCGGACCTTGGACCACAAGCTAGGGGCCAAGTACTGAAGGTGTGAAAGCACCTACATTGTAAATGGTCATTTTCCCATATTTGCCATTTTGAATTTTAACTTAAAAAAAATTATTTTTACTAACGCATTGGCATATCGTTACAAAACTCAGTACCATGCCCTCCGCGCCATGTCCTGAAGATACTCAAGTTCCAAAAAATATATATAAAAAAGTGTGAAAATGCTAGTAGTTTTTGATTAATTTTGTCTATTGTAATGGATCTTGTCTTGATAGATTTCTTGGGTGATAGATGTCATGGCTGCCTGAAGACATTGGACAAAGACATACAGGCACGTGGCCATGCAAATTGTGGACAGAGACAAAAGACTGAGGTAGTATTTTCATAGGAATCAGCATAAAAGAACAGTTGTCAGAATAAAGCCACTGCTGTCATGGAAACAAAAAGAACTAGAGGATCAGTGACAGTTACTCAGAAACACTCCAGCATGTTGCAAAACAAAAACACCCCACAATACCCTCTGTGCATTAAATCAATTAGCACTATGCATTACGCACACTAAACACAGAATATTCTCAGCTCTGGAAAATCCACAAAAGGACAAAAGAAATCTAACTCAGGTAAGGCATGTGGTGAAATCCTATCACCACTTCCTCAGTCTTTGAAAGTACTTTTAGTGCTTTACAACCCTTAGTTAAAGTGCCTTGAAGGTATTGTGCAAGCTCCAAGTAAATGAAGTAAAAAAAAA
>NW_015786282.1:0-1942 GCF_001515625.1 Sinocyclocheilus rhinocerous | reverse complement strand
AAATAATGTTCTTTTTTAGCAACGTCATATGACCCCTTTAAGAATAATTACATGGAATTGAAAAGTAATAACACTAGAATACAAAGGTACTAATTAAGGGTACTAAGAAATGTAAAAAAAAATTTTTTATTAAATTAAATTAAATTAATGCAATATAAAGGTAGGCTACATCCCAACAAGCTGAGATTGATTTAGACTTGTGTCAGTGTGTGGTAAAACACAGGACTTGTAACAGGAGGAAACCAAAGTTCAGTGATGATAGGTAGGTCACAAGGGCCAATCTCATGTGCAGTGTTGGGGACTCACTAATTTAAAGTAGCGATGCTACAAATGTTCAATTTTTCAGTAACATGATAGTAGCTCAGGTGTTTTCAAAATCGTGCAGTGACATCCTAGTTTTTGGTGGATTTTGTGTTTCTGCCATTGTAAAATTGTTAATTTATTCAAAAGTGGTTGTTAATTTAATTAGATAATTCATCCAAAAATGAAATTCTGTCATCAATTACACACATTCAAGTTGCTCTAATCCAAACCCATAAGACTTTCGTTCATCTCTGAAACATGACTGAAGATATTTTTGGTAAACAGAAGCTCAAAAGTGCTTGCTTGACATGCGTGAACCAATGGGGTTTGTTCTTGCGTATCATGCAAGCATGTTTGAGCCCAAGAACCAATGAGGTTTCTTCTCACACATCAAGCAAGTACAGTTGAGCTTCTGTTTACCATATTTGATGCATCTTGTATGTGCATTGATTCAAGTTTATATGTGAATAAATGGCTAAATTTAATCTGTTCATCATATAAAGAGTGTCTCTGGATTAAACCGCTCGATTCAAAAAGAAGTTTTAACCCTTTAAGTAGTATCGGTGGAGCTGCTTTTTGTTGGTAAGTTATAGTGTAGCTATTTACACTACTTTTCCAAAAGAATAGCTTGACCTAGCTTGTAGCTTGGCTCTCCAACACTGCTCATGTGTTGCCTCCTGCTGGATTCAAACCTTCATTCCTTGAACAGTAGGTTAACAATTTTAAAAGCCTCATATTCACTCACCTATATCGAGTGCAGCGCTCCGTCTCAATATCCTCCAGATGGAACTCAGCCCAAGGATCTGGCATGGCTTTGGCTTTCTCAATAGCATGTTTCCAAGTTGCCTGAGCAAAAGAAATTGAAGTTGTTTGAAAAACCTTCACATCTGTTTGTATGGGTTGACAAACTGAAGTTGGAAGATCCACCCTATATTTTAGGGCAGTGTGCAAGCACAAAACTATGGTTGGGAAAAGAAGGAAGGTGCTGGAGGAAAAGAGGTATGCTAGAATAACAGTCATAGAGGAATAAAAGGACAAAGAAAAGTCTGAATCAATGCTGAAAATGTTCAGTAGACATTAGGTTAGGGATCTCAATTAAAAAAATTTAAAAGAAAATGATTATCAAGACATCCTGTTCCCTTTAGGAATCAAAACTGGAACAATTGTTACATTCCTTGATTTCCGTTCCTGTGGGACAGGTACTCCAGCAACAAGTTGCTGTTCTGTGATCCTGCTAAGCATTTGTCAAGAGCAAACACCAGGCTTGGATATTTCCTGAACGTTGTGCTTTGCAAATTCTGAATAACAGCTGTAAGAGATCTAGCTTACTGTACTACTATACTGTAGTAAAAGTCTCCTCATGATCCAAGTGTCATTAGTGAATTAAACGTGACTGCGGCAGACCTGACACGATATCTCAAAATAACCAGTAAACGTAGATCCTGTGGGCAAGTACATTCAACCAATTATTTCTTTCCTTTTGAAAGGTCAGTGAGACAGTGAGTACAAATATATATGTCAGACACTAGGAAAATGTGGGCTCCTCTTTACAGGGAACCCCTTAAGTATGGAAACATTACCCATGTGTCATAAGACACAGAGCAAGCCGAAGGAAGAGAGAGAAAGAGAGAGAGAGAGA
>NW_015786281.1:0-1943 GCF_001515625.1 Sinocyclocheilus rhinocerous | reverse complement strand
CATGTGTTCATATACCCTGTGTTTTCCTCAGTTCCCTTGTCTTGCGTTAAAGTTACGTTGTGGTGTTTATCTCCTCTGTTATTCTGTATTACACTCGTGGATTGATAATTAAAGACTCACCTTTTGGATTACCCCATCGATGTGTGCCTCATCTACCCACATTGTGACACGGATAGATGGATAAATTTGTTAGTTTTACATAACTAATTCTAACTACAGCTAAAATGTGTGAATACCTCAAGTATTAAGATACGAAAAAAATATGATTTAAAAATAGTAATTAAAAAATGTAAAAATTAAATAACAAAATACTAATATATTTTGCAAATATAGAATTGTCTTTTCCAAAACAAAATAGGAAATGATCAAGCATCTTGAGTAATCCATAGACTGCCCAGTTATTAAATGATTAACAAACAATCAATCAATCTTGAAGTCCTTTATGAAGACTTTTTGTTGTTGTTTATTTTATTGATTTATTTTCTGAACCTGTGACCAACAAATATGTAAATAATATTGCTTCGGTCCCAATGAAATTATAACAAATTCATGGAATATCAAGCTGTTTTTTCTTTGTTTTTTTATGACTTCCTATAGTTTTTATATTACTAATAATTTTCCTTCTTCCATCCCTCTTTTGCTTGTTTTTACTTAGCTAGATTAATTTGTTATTTCCATAAATGCTGTTTCAATGTGATTCTATCTACATAATGAATACGTTCAATGTTAATGCAATATGTTTTCAGTGCAAAGTGAATTACTATTAGTGTAGTATTATTTGTATTATTAGTATTAATAAAAATTTTCCTGATAGTGCTAAAGTCTGGTGGAACTCATTTGAAACTATTTTTTCAAGAAGATTTTCTGTGGTCCGATAAGTATTCCTTTCTGAGTCTCAGACTCTCGCTGATCAATAAGTCAATCCTCCTTGAGAAATCCTGCTTTAATGGTTCAGATTCCAGTGGTTAAAGTTGAATCTACCTTTGGCTGTATCTGATGCTGATGGGCATATTATTTATTTTGACTTCAATAAGCACTGAAAAAAAAAGATAAGTGCAGTATTTAATTTTATTTTATTATAGGACCATTTGAGAATACTTCCTAATCATTTATAATCGAGAAGCACAAATGGTTCTCCTCAGACTAAATGCATCTCTAATCAATAACCGTTTAAAAAGTGCCAGTGAAGAACCCGTTCATCTCTCTGAGAGTTGTATTTTGGCTTGTTTTGCTCATGTCCCTGGTTACAGCTCTTTGAATGCTTGGGACTGATTCTCAGGATTTACACACTCACAAGCTGCAGCAGGCCGTTTGATCGTTTCTGACCCTGTGCTTTCTGTCTGTCGAGGTCAAACCAGACTGTTTGGTGCTTGCAGCTGACTGCAGGCTTGCATTTAATTTGAGTGGCCATGATCCTCTGCAATCACACACATTGGGTTTTTAGTGAGAAGTAGGGACTTGCTGGCATTAACATGCAACTTCTCATAGGTTTTTTTTTTTCATTAAGGCTTATCAATAGTGGGGCACTAGACTTGCAAATCAGTCTAACAGCAAATGTTAAGCTCTTTTTGTTTTGTTTTGTTTGTTTGTTTATTTAGTTGTTATTTAGTTAATGCAATACATATTATACACACATAACACATGTATCATAAATCAATTAATACATGTATTGTATTTTCTATTAATTTATTTTTTATTTTTTATTTATGTATGTATTTATTTAGTTAGTTAATGCAATACATATTATGCATACAAATAAAGTAAGTAAGTAAGGTCCACATATATTTGGACACTGACACAATTTTCATAATTTCGGCTCTGTATACCACCAGAACAGGATTAAAAATAAAGCAATCAAAATGAAATCGAAGTGCAGACATTAAGCTTTAATTCAAGATGTTGAACAAAAATATAACATAAAATACTTAGGAATTACAACCATT
>NW_015786280.1:0-1941 GCF_001515625.1 Sinocyclocheilus rhinocerous | reverse complement strand
TGGTTCCCACAGTGAAGTTCAGTGGTAGTAAAGCTCTTCTATAGGAGTGTGTGAGTGCTGAAGAGAGAGTTGTATTTTGTCAGTGCTGTCATGAATTCACACACCATTGCTGATGCTAAAACAGAAGACCTCTGCTCAACTTAACAGTTAAAAGTTAAAAGTATCATTCCATTCTCCCACCATTTAATATTCCTGAATTAAACGTTTAAAACGTTAAGCTCATACGATTATGCAATTGTGATTATTTTGTTATTTACTTTTGCAGTGTCCAAGCAAACAATCAGCTATTTTGAATTCATATTTGCAGTTCCGTGACTGAAATGTAGATCATTTTTTTCAAAACGCCTGTTTTAAAGTTTTAAACAGAGTAAGAGAAGAAAAAGGCAAAACAAATGAAATGAATGAAGGCATAAGTAACTCCAGATGCAGAACTGTTTTCAGGCTTGTTTTTTCTTTTTCTGTTGACCTACATGGAAAATCACTGCAGCAACTATCAACTCATAGTAAATGAAACACAGCATAAGTCACTTTATTTGCCTGGCTCTCTCGTGACCCTAGATCTCAGATCTGTCTCCCGTTCCCTACAGAACATAAGCACAGCTGTTGCTTGGCTTTTCCCAAAGATCCCAGCATTTTTCCAGGAGTTTCACTACTTCTACTTCTTCCGCTCTCTGTCTGTCAGAAACAGGTCTGCATGGATCAAACCCCACTCCAGCTCTCTTCTAAACCTCTCATGCATACATACAACTAGATCACTAGATGGACAGATACTTGAAACCATATAATGTGGAATGCACTAGCATATTCTCTTTCTATGTTACTAAACTGCCCTTGTTTCCATTGTTAAACAACCCATCTTTAATCAATGAAAAACACATGACATCAGGTCCCTTTATTCTGCACTTAATACATCAGAGACATAATAATGCATAATTACACTTTGGATCATTAGATTTGGCACATGAACATGAATATCTGGACTGAGCTGTCTTAGATAATTGTGTTTCATTGAAAAAGCATTTACCGTATCCTTGTTACACATGTTACATGTACTTACTATAATAATAACAATACATTATGCGTAATTACATGCAACTAACCTTAAATCAAACCCTCCCCTAACCTAACCATATAGTATGTACATGTAGTTAATTAATATTTGTCAGTACTTAAATGTGTAATTACACTGTAACAATGACACCTTAAAATAAAGTCTAACCAAACAGTAAATATAATGATACTAAAAAACACTGCTGTTATTTGTTGGCAACACTCAATACGTACTATATAAAAATGATTATAAATCACATAACTCATCACCAGCTAACCAAGTAATGAAAGAAGGTTATGCAGAATTTGGAAAAGCAGACAAAAAAGAAGAAAGATGGCAGAAAGTTAAATAAGGATAAAGTTTTTCATTATTTCCATTTTCACCATATCTTAGACTTGTATTTTAGCACAGGTTTTATGTGTTATACATAGACAATTAACAATTAACCTTGCACACCTGCAGGTAATAGATAGGTGCGTATAGGAAAACATACCAAACCAAGGCCAAACACAAAAAAACTCAACAGTCCCGCACACTGTCGATACTTGCACATATATATTTTATTAACAACGTTTCGGTCTGAGTAAAAATTTGTTTTGAGATAACCCTTCTACAGGATGTTTCTAATATGATGTGTTACATCATTGATTGTGATCGGTAATTATGTATCATTGCAGTGATTGGTCATTTGTTGTTTTTAAATGAGGTTGTGCCTGAATAGTTTTTGTATACCTGATGAAGGTCATAGGACGAAAACGTTAAAAAATATAAATGTGCAAGTATTGATAGTGTGCAGATCGACTGTTGAGTTTTTTATACATAGACATGTAAAAATGTCTAATGTCAGGCTGTGCTAAATGATTTAGTCAATTTTGCAATGCACACAGATT
>NW_015786279.1:0-1942 GCF_001515625.1 Sinocyclocheilus rhinocerous | reverse complement strand
AAGAAGGATTTATAAATTGTTCAGGTTTTGGCTTTGTTTTCCTATTGATATTCTCTCTACAGTCCTCATACATTATGTGTACACGTATTTATATTGCTTTGACCATTCTCTGTAGATCCCACCTTCTTGGATGTCATGATTGGTCGATTATGTAATACCTGCACGCTATTGGTCAAACTACTTTTCAGTCATTACCTTCATCAAGTATGGAAAAAAAAACAAAGCCAAAACTTGAACATTTTAGGCAATTGAGAAATCCCAGCCAGGGCATGTCCAGTAAAAAGAGGACGTATGGTCACCATATATTAAGTATTCTGCTTTGACATTTCAAATAGTTGTACTTATCTTTTTGAATGATTGTGTGTGTTTTTCAGGACCTACTTGAGTAGAGAGCATTAGGTGAGCAGAAGAAGCTGCATTTCCTGTCATTCAAGCATTACTGCTGCTTTCTCTATCTTCCTAAAGCACAAACCAGCTGTCAGCTTTCTCAGACATAATCTACCAGCTAACATCATGCACTTCCTTGCTTCTCAACCAATGGGAGGGAACCTGGTTGCTTCTCCACCAATAGGAAGCTGCTCTCATGATAAAAGAGGCTTTTGAATGTAACTCTGCTGAAAGCAGTGAAGAAGGGTTTAAAATACTGTTTGTGGGAGTTTCTATTCTTGCTTTTGACATTGGGGTCTTCTGGGCGCGATTTTAAAGATCAAACCTTTGTTTGATGAGACTGTCAATGGGGTACTTGTAAAATACTTGCTTTCTTTTTATGTACAGATGCCCTTATGTGAGATCTAGAGGTATTATTTATCCTCATGGTGATATCAGATTTTTATTTCAGCAGAAATTTTATTCAGCGACAGGATACAATGAATCATATCACACGCACGTGATGCAAGCATCCCAGGTTTAAATACTGTGCTACTGAACCCTGACTGTGTTTATCACTAGAATGTGGTCAATGTCCACTTTGCTGCAAGTAATGAGGTGCATTAATGAATATAGCAATAAAATGCTGAGAAACAGGCAATAGATTTGGCTTCACAAAAAAGCAAAATATTTATAATGTAAGATTTATGAACATTACTTAACTGAAACTGTGTAGCTATGTTATAGGCTGTGAGTTTAATAAAGGGGGGATTTGATATTTGGACAAATAACTGTAGAACGTGGAGATAAATTTCACATATTACACAATTAATTTGTAAGCTACTGTCACACTTCAAATAAAGTGATTTCTGCGATGGTTAGGAAAAAATTTGTAATAAATATTTTTATGAACTAAGCAATGATGCAAATGCATGTAAAATATAATACAGTTGTAGTTTGTGTACAAACTTGCACACTTTGCCCGAATCAAATTTTGTAATTAATTAAGTTTTATTAGCTTTCAACATTTGTGCCGTTTCTTGGTTCTTGTCTTGACAGCAGGAAATCCCATGTTATCAAGCAGAAAAAAGTGACTGGTTTTTTTTTAGCCATTGCACACAGAAACGCATAAAACTTGACTGTTTGTGACAAACCATTAGTCGCAATAATTTTGCATGTGTGAATTATTTTCATGTGTGTGCAGCAAACTTCAGTGAGGTGAAAACAGTTCCAGTGGTCTGAAGTCTTTGACCATGTGATTTCATTTTGAATATTCAAATGCAATAGAGCAATTTAGCACATTTCCATTGGTATTTCCTGTTTGCATAGATGTTTGATGTCTGATGCTGTGAGTTTTCTATTAAGTGTGTATTTAAAAATCAGTTCTACAGTAGTTAATTTGGAGCCATTTAAAAAATTTCTCGTAATCGTTTATTTACACATACCTAAACAAAATTCTCATATTTTCTTAAAGTAAGACAATCTCCATTGCAAAGACTCAGATTATGAGTTACATAGTGTTTAATAGGTATAAAAATCTAGTGTATATTTTGATTCAAGTGCCTAGCATGGAGGC
>NW_015786278.1:0-1940 GCF_001515625.1 Sinocyclocheilus rhinocerous | reverse complement strand
GAGAACTCTGCTTCAGGGCAGCAACCCGGGACGAGTCGTACACCCACTGTAGCAGAGCCTGGATCCTACAACACAATCACAAACATAACCCAAGACATCAAGAACCACAAAAAAGTGTGTATGAACCTGTACGGGTGTAACAGTATAACAAGATATACAGAGTGGCTTCTAAAAGACTTCAATACTTGAAATTCATTTGATGTGTATCCAAAAAAGGATTTTGGGGAATTTATTATTGGAATTTATTGGAAAGAAATTTATTGTTGACTTGAAATCGTGTCACATGTGTATTGAAGCAAGCGCTAGATCCTCCTTTTTCTCTTTTTTTAGAGCTGTAAAACTTCAAGCAGCACTGTGGTTCTAATGATCTGTTAAGCATTATATAGTTTAATAATGTAATGCTATTGTTTAAAGATTTTATGTTAATAAATAATTTATTATTATTAAGTTAATAGAGATACTTATAGTTTACAGTTAAAGGTTATGAAGTTATAACAGAAGTTATGCTTTGGGAAACCATAATTATCAAGATTATGTAAAAATGTTAAGCTTTGGTAAAACATAATTGACATTCAAACTGTCAACTTATTCAATAAAGTAAAAACGCAGCTTTTAAGACCCACAGGTATTGAAAATCAACATATATAAACAGACTCTGGAAGATCAAACTTTGAACACTTCAAGCAAACTCCATTAGGAAGCTTTATGATTTAATTTTACGTTATGATGTAGGGAACAGACCTGTCTTTGGTACCGGGGTCCTGAGTGGTGCCCAGCTGGTAGAGAATGTCTATAGTTGAGTCTGATGAGAGGCCATTTAACCTCCCAAAGAGCAGCGGACTGTTCAGATCTACAACAAAAAACAAAGCCACCACTCAGATAAAAAGGAGAGCCCAACAAAACAATGATGTCAGATCATTAAAGGGGAGAAACTAGTCTGAACTTAGACTCTGAATTTACACATCACACAAATCAGTGTGATACTGCTTGACATTCAAATATAGCAGTCAAGCATTAATGAGAAACAATCTTTTTGAAAATCTGTATAGTCTTACTGGCCAAATCAGTGCCAGAAGCAGCACAGTTACGCAGCAAAATGTCAATGAGTTTGAGGCCTATGCGTGTGGACTGCAGGCCGATTTTCACGAGCACCGCCTCAATGTTGGGCGAGTGCATGCCGCAGTACGGGGACATGAGGAGGGCAGCGCAGGTCTGCAGGAGGTTTGCTGTGGGAGCGGCAGCACTGGCCATCATGGCCTCCAGATCAGAAACGTGAGTCAAGCAATGATGCAGCAACCGTAACCAGCCAATACTGAGAAAGAGAGAAAATTAGATATTATAATAGATAGAGGCTTGAAACAGGAAATAAAACTACTCTGATTATTTTAGATGTTACAAATGACTTCCAATACCTGGTTTTGGAGACCTGGTCCTCAGAGGGCAGGAAAGGATTGTTTACAGTGGCAGAGGAAGTGTTTCCGAAAGCAGTCAGACCCAGTAGCTTAATCTGTGAGAGGCCCAGTGTGCTGGCGTCCCGCGGCCGGTGCAACCTCAAACACACGGCAGACGCCACCTCTGCCTTTACCAGCTGGAATTTAATGTACGTGAGACCACTAGTGATGACTGGGGTCGACAGGGGAAGCATGTTTACACCGTCTGCGCTGATCTCCACAGACACTGAGGATGGGCATGCTGGGAAAGAAAGAGAAGAATTTAGTAATACTTCAACTTTTCAAAAGACTTTAGCATAGTCCTTACTAGTGTAAAAAGCTTCATATATGAACCAAATATAATATTGCATTTTGTGTTCACACTCACTAGCGAGGGATGCCAGGTGCGGCTGTATGTGAATCTCCTTGAGCAGAACGGCAGCGGGCAGGTGGATGGTGAGATCACACCAGGCCTCTTCAGGAAGGAATATGTAGGACCAAGCGGCAGAA
>NW_015786277.1:0-1939 GCF_001515625.1 Sinocyclocheilus rhinocerous | reverse complement strand
TATTTAATTATTAATATTTCATTTCAAGCAAAGACATGTTTTTTTTATTGGTTTAAATTTTAGTTTTAGTTAACTATAATAACCCTGGTGATTATAAAAGAAAACGTTTTCTTATTATTTAATGATAACACAGCAATGCATGAAGATTTTGCAAAAAATGTCTAATATGACCTAATTTGATGATACCGAGTTCAAAAATATCAATAAACAATAACTTTTCATCAGATAAATTTTTTCCCCCACAAAATAAGAATGAGATTTTTCAAATTATACACATATATAAAGAAGTATTTAAAATGTCATGATTAGAACGTTATTTAAAGGTTACAGAAACATTTTCTTACAAAGTTCTACTAACTTTTTTTTCACCCCAAATATATTTGAACGTTTATTTTTTATTTTTTTATATTCTAAGAACGTTAAAATGTCCAGTTTTTTTTTTTTACATCATTCTTACTTTTTCACCCAAAGTATAACCTCATTTGAATGTTTAATTTTAACATTCTAAGAACTTTGAAATGTCCAGTTTTCTTCTTGTGATTAAAACATTATTAATGTTTTTAGGACGTTCATGAAGTACAAATGACATCATGAGGACGTTCTGTGGAACTCATTAAAGTTCCAAAACGTTCCATAAACATGACTTTAAGAACGTTTTGTCCTAACATTTATGTGACTTTTAAGAAACGTTAGAGTAAGCGCTTTGCCGTAATGATTCTTTAATTGAGCCGCTTTCGCTTTAGTGCCGTACCTGATGGATGCGTGATAAAGCTCGTGATTAAGCTCCTCATCAGTCTCTCTCGCTGGAGAGCAGATCATTTTAGACGCATTGTATCCTGCGCTGTTGATTTGAATAGAGCTGATGGGAACACTTCGCATTCAGACGCTTGTTGGGCCATAATTGTGCTAAATAAACCATTAATTCAATCAAACTCTATTATGCACTTGTTCTATTTCACGTACTGAGCTGAGTACAGTAGGAGGAAGAGTCTGGAAAAATGTACAGGTTGTAACCATAAAATCAACAGAAAAATATCATAAATTAGAGAAAATAAAGCCTTTTTATAGGACATTTATTATTATTTTTTTAATGCACAGTGATTACAAAATGTATTATTATTACTGTGATACAATCATCCTGCCCAGACACTTCTTTTAAATGATACGTTTTTAATTAAATAAATTCAAATGTGGTACTTACAAGTGTACTTTCACAATTTCTGTCTTTCTTAATTTTTTATGCATTAATTTTCAGTTTAATGTTATATAATTGGTATCTTTTCAATTTATTTTTTGCATTACTTTAATGATAATTAGGAAAAATATGCTTAATTGTCAAAAAGTCACAATGTACAAAAAATCTGATTTTATGATGATTCTCAGTTTGATAATATAATTAATATTATTTAAATGTATTTAATTTGGTAATTGGGGAGAATTTGCTTAATTGTAGAAAAAAGTCACAATGTGCCAAAAAATTCAGATTTTAAAATGTCATCTTTTTCAGCTTGATAACATTATTATTTAAATGTATTTATTTTTGCATTATGTTAATAATAATTGTGGGAAATGTGCTGAATTGCGAAAAAGTCACAATGCATACATATGCATAAATCAATTTTAAAAATATTTTAAAATGTCTTCAGTTTTTGTTTGATTATATACTGTATAATTACTAATATTTCAATATATTTATTTGTTGTTGTTTTTTTTCATTACATTATCGATAATTGGGAATAAATGTGCTTAACTGTCAAAAAAAGTGCAAAATTATTATTATTATTTTAATCAGAATTTTAAAGGTCTTCATTTTCAGTTTGATCATACATAATATTATTACAATTGATATACCAATTGTTGCATTACATTATTGATAATTGGGGAAAATTGTGCTTAATTGTCAAAAGTCACAATGTGCAATGTCTTTATTTTCAGTTTG
>NW_015786276.1:0-1890 GCF_001515625.1 Sinocyclocheilus rhinocerous | reverse complement strand
GACGCTCGAAGGCACTCATCTTCATTCAGTCGAGACACTTTGTGACTGCCTATTACGGAAGTTACAAAAGGAGCAAGTTATGTAACTGGTTGTGGTTCAGCTGGTTTTAAAAATATTACACATATTTGTCCTAGTTATGAAAATACTGAGGGGGAAGCTGATTAGTGATATCTGAATTTGTGGCGTTACTCTTACATTACCTGATTTAGATGCTCAAAATCAAGCCAGTTTAACTGACAACAGCTCTTTACTACATTAGATACATTGTAAATGGAATGCATTTCACGTTCTACTAAAGCCCTGTACGTTAAGCATTTAAAGGCACAAATTATAATTATTTGTTTTTTTGTAAGAATTATGTTACGTAAATGATTATCAAACATAAAATGAATCATAGCTAGTTTTAAACATCAAATGTCTGTATACAACACTGGCATTATTTTGTATATTTAACCACATGGTTACATTCAACTATTGCTCAAGAATCAAATATTTTTCTTCATGGGAAATGTATGTTTCAGTAACCAACATTTGGTCTCAAACTAACTTGTCTCTTGAAAAAGCCCAATGTTGTCTACATAGGTGACCCTGTTAATTACTATATGATGTTTACATGTATATTTGGACATTTAACATTTATTTGAAAAACTACAAATAATTGAAACTAATTAGACAAAACCCAAAAATAGTCTAATCTGATTTTTTTTTCTTTTTGACGAAACTATTTTCAAGGACTCTTTGTTGAGAGAAAACAAAAATAGGCTGTATTTTGCACCTCATTAAAACAACTAGCATTAAATACAATGTGCATGTTTTATTTTTATCGTGTATATATGTGTGACCATGTGAGCCGAGTAACACCAACAGCATTTGATTCTGCAGAAATAGTTTTGGTTTGTTTAAAAAAAAAAAAAGTGTTGTGTGGTTAATTAAAACATGTGAAAAGGTCAAACTCCTGAAGTAAATCTACTTTTTAGAAACCAACTTGGATTTAATGAAAAGTGAAGTGACTAAAATGCATGCATATCACTGACCTTACTAAATCATCATGAGGGAAAAATACATTTGCACATGATTTTAAAATCGATTCCTTTAAATATCCATTTTATTCTTTCTTCAGGAAGTTCAACTGAGGCACAATACTGTCCTCATGGTAAGATTGATTTAGTCATTCAAATAAAATGGTAAGAACATGAGAGGTGGGCTCTACTGAACAGGAATACATCACTGCTCTCGAATACCCAGAATGCATCAATATCTGCCTTTACGGTGTTCTAAAATAACAGTTATATAACATTTATACTCCGCTACAGATGCTACATCTCTCCTGTGTGAAAAATCACTTTACTCTGTATTGATTACCAGATCAAATCTTCATTATCCAGAGGGGCTTTTGAGGTCTTTTTTTTCCCCCCCACCTTCGAGTTCATTTTTTGTTTTTGGCACCTTCCATTCTCCATGAGAGGAGTTGGAGAAATGGATCAATGTCTTTTCCTGCTGCTTGAGTCCCATTGGTCGGCCAGCCCCTCGCTCACATCCGCAGGGCTGGAGGTCTGTGACGGACCCAAATCATGTGGCTCCAGCTTGACTTCATCACTTCGTCTTCCACAGAGAATTGTGGTACACCCATCCGTCCCCCTGCAGCCAATGTATAGACAGAAACAAATAATAGACATGCTAGATCTGATACGAGAACCAATATCCTGCATGACTCTGAAGCTAATCATGAAAGACAGGACAGTGAAGGGAAATTAATAATATTTGGCCCCATTGTAAATACATTGACATGACGCATAATGTTCCATAAAATGCTAAATTGAATATATATATATATATACACACACACATACAGTGAGTACGGAAAGTATTCAGACCCCCTTAAATTTTTCA
>NW_015786275.1:0-1941 GCF_001515625.1 Sinocyclocheilus rhinocerous | reverse complement strand
CGCATATTTCATTAAATAATGCCTCGTTTGCATATTTAAACCTAACATTTTAGAAAACTTGTAATAGCCAAAAAATGTTTGCAATTATCGTTGTAATCAATTAACTGGGTACGGCGATAACTAGCTTTGTTCATTTTTACCCAATTCACTTGCAGTGGCTTGCCTTAAGAGGATTCTATTTTTAAAACCAACATTTAAAACAACTGCTAAAGAACTGTGTAATTGGACATTTGACTCAAAATCTCATACGCACTGAAATACAGTTTTTGTGCCATCTACCCTCTCATCTCACCAATAGCTATAGAAATTAGACTTCTTGACGTTGTAATCTTTATGATACCTTTTGCGCTAATGTCAGGTATTATCATGTAAGGCTTAAGAGCTAACCATTGTTTTTCTGTGCAGAGGGGTTGTTGTGCGCTCTTGCGCATTTAACGCGCTTGGTGTTGGAGATCCCCAGCGCCTGCCTGTGCGCGTCGGCTCAGTTGCGCATGCGCGGGGAGCTCCCCGTGCCCACCGACTTGTAGCTTTGAGCCCAGAGCGCGCGGGTGGCACGCAGAAGCTCCCGGCAGCCAGAGCGCGACGTTACCATGAGCCTCCCCGCTCCGCCGGCAGAGACTCCACGCGCAGAGAGTGCCCACCTGACGAGAGCAGCGCGACGCACACAGCCGCACGATGCACGGCGGAAAGAGAGGGCTGGTGGCACCGCAAAATACTTTCCTGGAGAATATCGTTAGGCGCTCGAGTGGTGAGGAGCACGCTTATGCTTTCTGAAATGCATTAGGTCACTTGACATTACACTATGTTGCTCTGCATTTACATACTGAGTAGTCAGTATTTCAAATTTAAAACATGGGATTAATGGGTTATTCGTATGATAATATTTTTTTAAATTATTTTTAAGATGTGAAACATGGACGCTGTAATGGAACATTTCGAAGCTGTAACTTTAATTTTGTCATTAATTTTCTTTATATTTTAGAGACTGCAATTCTCTGAGCTGGACTGTGATTTGTTTTATTTTTAATGCACTGAATTATTGAGGCATTTTCGAGAGAGATTAACTTAAAATGCTATTTAAATAAAGAAACTTCTTTCGTCACTATATTTATATTTTAACATAAAGCAGTTTTCATTGCGAATGCACTTCAACACGTAACACTAACAAAACGTAATATTAATTTCTCACTGCGCTGCAGAATTAATATTTTAGAGACGTTTTTATTTCCCAGTGTTTATTTTTTTATCTAGTCTAACTAAATTATTTAAATCTATGTGTTTTTTGAGTCAAGAAATTTTAGTTCTTTAATAATAATACTACCAATAATAATAATAACAGCAGTTTTAACATCTGGAGAAATGTACTAATTCTAATAAACAATTAAACGGTAAGCAGCGTAACTGACTAAATCATTGTGTGTTGTTAATTATAACCTATCCAATTTAAATAATAAGACATTTCTCGTTCAGCTGATTAAAAAGGCACTCGATATAATTTCACTCCACATCTCTGCGCCAGCAGAACATCAGGACTGGCTTGAAAAGTCCGTTTGATGGTTGTGAGAGATCTGAAGCAAATTGCGGACTGTTGCGTTTTCCACCACTAGAGGGAGCATCATCTCTAATTGTGTCTGGTTTCTTTATACTGCATCACAAACAACCCTTATCTGAGGATTATAGTAGGCTATATAAGACATGATAGTTAAAGTGTGAAAAAATGATTTGAATATGAATCTAATAAGAGGTTTTAAAACATCCCATTCACATTCTGCAATAAGAATGACAGCGTTTTGTAGTTTAATTTGATGAGCTTTTGAACGTCTACCCTTTATAGAAAGTACACCAGATGTTAAAGTAGATCAGTGACAGTAATTTACTGTGTAGCAAAGACTGGGAATGCATTAGTGTGTGGCAGTCAGATCACTAATTCCCACTCTCTCT